>NC_056725.1:99846959-99941573 GCF_019279795.1 Protopterus annectens | reverse complement strand
ATTTGAATATTTCTTTGCCTGCAAAATGCAATGACTGGAGCTAGACACTTTGTGAATATCCTGGGCACAGTAGATAAGCAAAGGGCAGTGCACAGAACTGATAGTGCATGTAGCCTGCTTTGAAGCATAGGTATCTTCTGCAGGACTCCCTGATAGGGATGTGCAGGTATGCCTCTTAAGTCTAGTATTGCTAACCATGCATCTTTGCCTAGCATAAGCAGCAGCTGGTGAAGCGTCAGAATTTTGAATTCACCAGGAAGGTGTTTAGAGTAGAAAATTCCAGGATAGGAAGCCATGTACTGCCTTTTCTGGGTACCAAGAAAAGTCTCGAATAGAAATCTTGTCCCTTTTCCTTTTCTGGTACCAACTGAACAGCCTCCATGTTTAAGAGAGAGAGTACTTGATTTTGGGCCTCCGCCCACTGATTTGGGGGTAGAGCTGGCCACTCGCTTGGAGTTGGTAACATGTGGAAGTGAAATCTGTATCCTTGGGACACCATATTTAAAACCCATTTGTCCTGGGTAATGAGTTCCCAGTTTTTGGCCTGCAGACCAAGCTTTCCGCCTAAAGGAGCATTCAGTTGGGAAGTGCTTGGAAATTTTAAAAGCAAGTCATTGAAACAGTTTTCCGTAGGGGGGGGTGTCTTACTACTCCCAGATTTGGGTGTGGAAACCCCCCACTGCTTAGTCTTGAGTGTCCCTTGGGACTGAAACCTGGTGTTTCTGCTGTGTCTGGGTTTGGCTTGAGAAGACCTGGAAGGGGCCGGAAAGGACCAATTCTCAGTGGGCCAGTGCCTACTAATTCTAGGAGGCTGAACCTGTAAGAAATCTTTGACAGTTTGCATAGATTTAGCTTTATCTTCCCATCCTTTTTAGAACTTCCTCAGCCTTGTTGCCAAACAGGCAGTCCTGATTTAAGGGAGCATCCAACAATTTAGCTTTTACATGATCAGGCAAAGTTTGCTCCTTAAGCCAAGCATGCCTTCTAAGCACAGACCCAATAACAGCAGCCCTTCAAGAGGCCTCTAATGAATTAAATCCACACTGCAAAGTAGGTTTTCCAACCTGTTCAGCAGAATGCATTAAATCCTGTAATTCTTTATGTTCAGTATAGTCAGGAATCAACATCATTTTCTTTTTAAGCAATCCAATAACACGTTGTTGATACTTTAACATATGAAACTGGCAGTTTAAAGCCCTAATGGCCAAGGCTGCAGAAGTGTAAACCTTCTTACCACAACTATCCAGCGCCCTGGAATCTCTATCAGAGGGGGTAGGATTTTTAGCAGTAGAAGCCTTAATGCCCTTAGGTCCCCGTGAAATAGTCCTGGATCCACAATAGGATTTCTGAAAAGGAACTTGTGAGAATCAGGAACCCTGTAATATCTGTCTGGTTTTCTGGGAGCAGGAGGCAAAGAATCAGGAGCCAAACTAGATTCTGAAAAGGCATCATTAACAATATCCAGTACAGGAGGTATAGCCAAAGGCCTATGCTGAGGCAGGAGCAAGAAATCCCTAAGCCTCTTTTTAGAATCAGAAAATTCCTGGCTTTCCCAGTGGAAATGCTCCTGTAGAGCATGTAAGGTCTCACCAAAAGAAAAATCCTCAGGAGGAGAAGCAGAGGGAATAGAGTCCTCTGCATCAGAATCCTCAAAAGTAGATAAGGGCAAATCCAGATCTTCAGAAGAATCAGAAAAATCAGAATCCTGATCAGAAGATTCATAAACAGCTTCTGCCCTAGGTCACTTAGAAGGGTGGGGGGGGGGGGGTGGCTTCCCCTGATTAGAGTTATAAGATCTTCAGCCATTCTTATTTGTTTTTAGGACTAGAGGCCCGAGCATGCAGTCTGGGCGTCAGTTTTTTAGGCATGGGTCGAGATTTCGGCCTAAATGAAGGAGGAGGCGTCGGTTTAATATGCAAGTCTGTAGGCCTGAATACACCCTCAGAAGCAGGTGCCTGCACAGTGGCTCTGGACCCATCCAAGGTAGAGACAGCCGCGGGTTCCACAGCTGAAGCATCTCGCGGCATACTGGACTCTGAATGGGTCTTGGTAGAGGCCTGCGAGTCAGAAGTAACGGGTATCAGGGGCTGCGAATGCGCCTCACTGAGTACCAGCGAACTGGCTTAGGAGAAGCATTGTCAGCAGTTTTGGACCTCGGCAGCCTGTCTTAGTCTTTACCTTTACTTTTTTCGGAATCCCGGTAGTCGGAAAGCTAACTGACATCTCTGGATAATTAAACTGAGAACTGAAATATTAGATGCAAAAATATACTGTTTAAATAAAGCACAAAATCTACAGCGAGGTACGTTGTGGTCAGGACCTAGGCAAGAAATACAGTACGAATGAAAATCTTTTTGAGGTATTTGCTTTCCTCAAGTAATGCAATTATTAACTTTTACTGACATCGGAAGGAGCAAGAAAAAAAGTTTCCCCAACGGGGTACTTGGCTTTAGTTGAAGATTTCGGTTCTGAAACTCGAAAACGAAAATTTCAGGAGTCGGACAACCGGCATTTGCAAACTGCTTCTGCTTCGGGCACCGCACGGCAAGAAAGACTGATGTAATGGCTTCGGCTGCATGTTTTATACCCCTGATGACCTGACGTCATGGAAGAAGGGACAGCAACCGACGCAGGACCCAATACTTCTTTAATCAGGCCAACTGAGGGCTATACTGCAAAACAGATAACCCAAATGTAATGACTGGAACAGTGAAACATGAAGAACATCTTACTTTTGAGCCTCTGCCCACTGATTTGGGGGTAGATTTGGCCAACCGTTTGGGGTTGGTAAGGAGTGGAAGTGGAATCTGTATCCTTGGGAAACTATATTTAAAACTCATTTGTTCTGGGTAATGAATTCCCAATTTTTTGCCTGTAGGGCAATCTTTCCCCTTAAAGGAAAGTACAGTTTTGTACCTACCATAAATGTAGATGTCCGAACTGGATAGCATCTGCAGTCATAACAAGTGGGTTGTCCTGTCGTCAGGCAGCCCTGCAGTCGGCCGGATTCCAAAGTCCGGGTCCGGCTTCGGCTGATGTCGCACTCCACCCGACGTCATCTCTGTTGGTCTTCGGGTATAAAAGCATCAGCCGACGCCATTTTCCTCAGTGTTTCTTGCCCCAGATGCCAGTAGCCCTCTTGCAGGCTAAAAATTTGGATAGATGCCAATGTTTCCAAATAGATAGAGGTAAACACAACAATAAGCATATATGTACATATATACAAACAAATACACCATAAAAGACTCCCCCCCCAACAGCTAGCTATTAGGAGGGTAAACAGCCTAGGAGTACCGCAGAGGGGAAGGAGGGAGGGTAATCCTGACTGCAGATGCTATCCAGTTCGGACATCTACATTTATGGTAGGTACAAAACTGTACTATGTCCTTCATGGATGCATCTGCAGTCATAACAAGTGGGTAGAATACCATAGCCAACTAGGGGAGGAGGATAAAAGTAGATTATGGTGTGTTTAGGATCCCTTGCAGTACAGCAGTGGCAAACCCTGCTCGGGATCTGGAATATAGAGGCAAATTATAATGCTTGGCAAATGTATGCACGGAGGTCCAAGTAGCCGCCTCAATAATGTCTTTGGTTGCCACTCCTCGTAAGAAGGCTGTGGTAGTGGCTGTTGCCCTTGTAGAATGAGGTCTTATGTTCTGTGGAATTGGTTTTCCATGGAAGGAGTAACAGTATCGTATGCAATTTCCTATCCATTTGGAGATTGTCTGTTTGGAAATAGCTTTTCCTTCCCTTCCTGTTGCATAGGCTACAAAAGTTGGTCAGTCTTTCTGCTATTTTTTGTTCTGTCCAAGTAGTAAGCGTAGCTGTCTATGTACATCCAAGGTATGCAGTATTCTTTCCCTCTGTTTTGTGGGTTGGGAAAGAAGGTAGGTAGGTGGATTGCCTGGTTTAAAGACACTCTGGATACCACCTTGGGCATAAATGTAGGATTAGTCCTCATGGACACTCTATCTTGGTGGAAGATTAGGAAGGGTTGCACTGCCATTAAGGCCTGTAGTTCTGAAACCCTCCTTGCTGAAGTAATTGCCAGTAGGAAAGCAGTTTTCCATGACAGGTGTTGTAGGTCTGCTGTTGCTGCTGGTTCAAAGGGTGATAGTGTCAACTTTTCTAGCACAAAGTTTAAATCCCAAGCTGGTAATGGTGGTTTCCTTGGAGGTTTTACATTCTTGATTCCTCTGAGGAACTGCCTGAGCAAAGGGTGCGAAAAACAGGTGGATCAAAGCTGTATTCTGCTGAAATAGCTGATGCATGTATCTTGATGGAGGAGTAGGACAGGCCTGAATGAAGAAGTTCGCCAGATACTCCAGAATGTTAGGCATATCTATGTTTGACACATCTTTTCCTCTTTCCGTTACTCCAAATGACAAACCTTTTCCATTTTCCAGCATAGTTCCTTCTTGTTGAAGGTCTGCGTGCTTCAAGAATAATGTCTTTAACTCTTTGGGAAAGTTCTGGATTAGCTGCTGCTATGTGATGTTCCATGCAGTCAGTTGCAGCGTTTTAGGTTTGGATGTATGATGCTGTAGTTGTTCTGAGTTAACATCAAAGGCATCAGGGTATTGGCCACATATTGTTCGAGACATGCTCTTCAGTAGTGGGTACCAGTGTTGTCTTGGCCAGTTTGGAGCTATCAGGATTATCCTTGGACGTTCTTCCTTGATTTTTAGTAGTACCTTGTGTATCAAAGGAAGAGGTGGGAATGCAATATGCTGTTAGGCCTTTCCAGTTGAAGGAGAGTGAGTCCACTTTCCATGCTAGTGGGTGGAATGTCCTTGTGCAGAATTTTTTGAGCTGGTGATTGAGAGGTGATGCGAATAGGTCTATCTGTGGCATTCCCCATTTCTTCGAGATGGTCTTGAAGATGTCCGGGTGCAGCTTCCATTCGTGGGCATCCGAAGTGGTTCTGCTTAATATGTCTGCTAGAGTATTGTCTTTCCCCGGTACAAATATTGCCTGTAACTGAATGTTGTAGCTGAGTGCCAGGGTCCACAGCTCCAAGGTCATTCTGCATAGGGGTATGAATGAGTGCCTCCCTGTTTGTTGATGTACCACATGACTGTGGTGTTGTCTGTCCTTATCATCAACTGGCCCTCTTTGAGAAATGGTTTGAACTTTTGGATTGCCAGTTTTACTGCCAGCATTTCTTTTAGATTGATGTGCAGGTGAAGTTGATCCTGTGTCCACAATCCTTGCACGCATTTGTCCAGCATGTGGGCCCCCATCCTAGGTCTGAAGCGTCTGTTGTGATGGTCTGGCTTGGTTGACATCTGCGAAAGGGTAGGCCTGGGTTTGACTGGCATGCCTGAGCCCACCATAGGAACTCCTGTTTTAAGCATGGAATTAGTGGGATTTCTGTTTCTAGACTGTGTCTGTGTTGGGACCATAAATTCTTTAGGTACCACTGTAGTTTCCTCATATGTAGTCTGGCAAATGGGACCAAGATTATGCATGATGCCATGAAGCCCAAGGCCTGCAGAACTTTTCTTGCTGTTAACTTGTTCAGTTTTGTTAGTGCCAAGAAGTAAAGAGGAAGTTCTTTTGTTTTTCTGTAGTCAGGAATGCCATTTGTTGTACTGTGTCCAATTCAGCCCAAGAATGTCCTTGTTTGGGATGGTATCAGCCTTGACTTTTGTAAATTGACTGTGTATCCCAGTCCTTGTAGCAAGTAAATGACCCTTTGTAAATCTGTTGTCAGCTTGCTTTTGTTGTCCCCTTGTAGCAGGCAGTCGTCCAGGTATGGGTAAATTTGAATTCCCTGTAGTCTGCAATGGGCGATTACTGATGCCAGGCATTTTGTGAATACTCTGGGCAGTAGATAAGCCAAAGGGCAATGCTGAGAATTGATAGTGCTCTGATCCTGCAAGAAATCTGAGGTATCTTCTGCAGATTGGTCGAATGGGGACGTGCAGGTATGCCTCCTTGAGATCTAGAGTTACCAGCCAAGACTCCTTGCCCAGCATGGGAAGAAGTTGCTGTAGGGTCAGCATTTTGAATTTTGGGACAATGATGTATGTATTTAAGGTGGACAGGTCGAGAATTGGTCTCCAACTTTTTCCTTTCTTGGAACTAGGAATAGTCTGGAGTAGAAACCCTTTCCTTGTTCTGCTGTTGGCACTCTTTCCACAGCTCTCATGTTTGCTAACTCCATTATCTGGCGTAGAGCCTCTGTTTTTTGATTTGGAGGTAGATTTGGCATTCCTCTTTTGACTGGTAAAGTGTGGAAGTGAAACCGGTAACCTTGATCTATGGTTTGTAAAATCCACTTGTCTTTTGTTATGTAGTGCCAGTTCTTTGAAAATAAGGTTAACTTTCCGCCTAGAGGAGCTGCTATTTGTTCCCTGGTAGGCGGATTTAGGATTAAGTCACTGTGGTTGTGCTGATGTAGTGGCAGTGGCTGTGTCTGTGCCTCTGTTGTTACCTTGCCACTGTCGTCCTCTGTAGGCACCTCCTCTGGATTGGTTTCTGCCTCTGGAGCGTCTATTCCTGCCCCTTTGAAATTTTGTGGAGTCAGGAAAGGACCAATTTTGGCAGGCCAGTTCCTGCTAAACCTTGGGGTTGAACCTGCAAGAAATCTTTAACAGTTTGAACAGATTTTGCCTTTTCTTCCATTTTCTTCATAACCTGCTGGGCAGGTGTACCAAACAAACTTGTCTTGTCCATAGGAGCATCTAGCAACTTAGCTTTAACATGATCCGGTAAAGCTTGTTCCTTTAGCCATGCATGCCTTCTTATCACTGTGCCTGTCATGGCTGATCTAAATGAAGCCTCCAGTGCATCATAGCCACATTTTAAGGAATGGTTGCTAACCTGTTGTATGTTATTTACCATCTCTAATACATATTTCTTATCAAGAGATTCATCAGTGGTTAGTTTTTAGTTAACTGATCAAGCATAAACTCTTGGTATTGTATCATGTGAAACTGACAGTTTAAAGCTCTAGCTGAGAGAGTAGCTGAAGTCTAGACCTTTTACCCCATCTGTCTAGTGACCTTGCTTCCCTTTCAGAAGGAATAGGGTTTTTAGCTGTGGTCGCTACTGCCTTGGGACCCTGGGATATAGTTTCTGGGTCTGCAAGTGGGGCCTTGTAAAGGTGGTGATGAGTATCTGGCACCCTGTAAAATCTGTCTGGTTTGGCAGGGGCTGGGGTAAAGAATCTGGGCGGAGCAAACATCATTGAAAGCATCATCCACCACAGAGAGAACAGGAGGTATAGCTAAGGGTCTGTGCTGTGGGAGGTGCAGAAAGGTCCTAAGTCTTTTTCTGGAGTCTGAAAAATCCTGTTGCTGCCATTGGAACTGTTCTCGCATGGCATGCAAGGTTTCCCCAAAGGAGAATTCTTCTGGTGGGGAAGCAGCTGGAATGGATTCTTCAGCATCAGAATCTTCAAAATTGGAGAAGGGAGCCTCAGGCTGGTCAGTTATGTCTGATTCATCAGCAGAATCATCAGAAGACACTGGCTCAGGGGGCTCTGCCCTAGGTCTCTTCTCTGGGGGCTGAGAGGCCCTGTCTGGGTGAGATTGAGATCCTCTAATTAAAGAAATTAAATCTTCTGCCAAAGAAAGCATTTGAGAACTAGAAGAGGGCCTGGATGTGGGGGGTTTAACAGGCACTGTTTTAGTAGTCTTGGCTGCTTCGTCGTGGGCTGGGCCTAAACAAGGCAGACAGTAAGAGTGGAAATCTTTATGAGGTATTTGTTTCCCACAGGTTAAACAATTGTTAACTTTTTCTGACATCGGCTGAGGCAAGAAAGAGTCCCCAACGGGGTACTTAGCTTTAGAAGTCTTTGAAGTAGTATTCGGTAGAAGTAATCTCTGGATCCGACCGACCGGCACTTGCGAACAGCTTCTGCTTGGCCACGCGGCAAGAAAGACTGAGGAAAATGGCGTCGGCTGATGCTTTTATACCCGAAGACCAACAGAGATGACGTCGGGTGGAGTGCGACATCAGCCGAAGCCGGACCCGGACTTTGGAATCCGGCCGACTGCAGGGCTGCCTGACGACAGGACAACCCACTTGTTATGACTGCAGATGCATCCATGAAGGACATCAGTCAGTTGTGCAGGGCTTGGAAGGTTTAAAGTTAAGTCATTGAGACGGTTTACCATGGTGGGGGGGGGGGTCTTACCACTCCCTGCTTTGGAAGTGGGAGCCCCCCACTGCTTAGTCCTGTGAGTACCTTGGGACTAAAGCCTGGGTGTTCTGCTGGTTCTGGGTTTGGACTGAGAAGGCCTGGAAGAGGCAGGAAAGGACAATTCTTAGAGGGCCAATGCCTACTAAATCTGGGAGGCTGTACTTGCAGGAAATCTTTAACAGTTTGCATAGATTTAGCTTTTTCCTCCATCTTTTTAAGTACTTCTTCTGCTTTGTTGCCAAATAGGCCGTCTTGGTTTAAGGGAGCATCAAGCAATTTAACTTTAACATGATCTGGCAAAGATTGCTCCTTAAGACAAGCATGCCTTCTAAGTACAGACCCAGTGAGAGCAGCCCTGCAAGATGCCTCTAATGAATCATAACCACATTGCAAAGTATGTTTTCCAACTTGTTCAGCAGAATGCATTAAATCCTGTAAATCCTTATTTTCAGCACAGTCAGGAATCAGCATCATTTTCTGTTTAAGCAATCCAATAATATGCTGCGGATACTTTAACATATGAAACTGGCAGTTTAAGGCCCTAATGGCCAAGGTTGCAGAAGTGTATACCTTCTTACCCCATCCATCCAGTGCCCTGGAATCTCTATCAAAGGGGGTAGGATTTTTGGCAGTAGTACCCTTAATGCCCTTGGGTCCCTGCGAAATAGTCTCAGGATCCGCAATAGGATTTTTAAAGAGGAACTTGTGAGAGTCAGGGACCCTGTAATACCTATCAGGTTTTTTGGGAGCAGGAGGTAGAGAGTCAGGGGCCAGGCTAGATTCCGAGAAGGCATCATCAACAATGTCCAGTACAGGAGGGATGGCCAAAGGCCTGTGTTGGGGCAGGAGTAAGAAATCCCTAAGCCTCTTTTTGGTGTCAGAGAAATCCTGGCTCTCCCAGCGAAAATGCTCCCTAAGAGTATGCAAGACTTCACCAAAAGAGAAATCCTCTGGAGGGGAAGCAGAGGGAATGGCGTCCTCTGCATCAGAATCCTCATAGGTAGATAAGGGCAAATCCTGGTCATCAGAAGAAACAGAAATTTCAGAGTCCTGATCAGAGGAATCAGAATGAAAATCAGTCCTAGGTCTCTTAGAGGGGGTGGCTTCCCCTAATTAGAGTAATAAGGTCTTCAAAATTCTTATTTGTTTTTCAGGCACAGGGGCCTGACCATGCGGTCTAGGCATCAGTTTTCTAGTCATGAATCGAGTTTTAGGCCTTGAAGAAGAAGATGGCATCTGTTTAATATGCAAGTCAGTAGGCCTGAATACACTCTCAGAAGCCGGTGCCTGCACAGCAGCTCCGGACTCATCCAAGGTAGAGACATCCGCAGGTTCCACAGTCGAAGAAGCATCTTCGCAGTAGAGACCTGCGAATCTGAAGTAGCGGATATCAGGGGCTGCGAAAGCGCCTCACTGAGTACCAGCGAACTGGTGACTAGCTTTGGAGAAGTGGCAACGGCAGCTTTGGACCTATGCGGTCTGTCTCTGTCTTTATCTTTGCATTTTTTTGGAATGTCGGTAGTCGGATGGCTTACCGAAGCCATTTCTGGATAATTGAACCAAGTACCAAAATATTTAGAAGCGTATATAAACAGACGACAAATAGTTTGAGGTTTGAATAAGGCACAAAACCAACAGGGAGGTACGTCATGGTCTGGGCCTAAGCAAGGAATGCAATACGAATGTAAATCTTTACGAGGTATTTGCTTTCCACAAGAAATACAACTGTGGACTTTTACTGACATCAGTTTAGAGCAAGAAAAAGGTTCCCCAATGGGGTACTTAGCTTAGTTGAAGACTTCAGTTCTGAAACTCGAAAAAGTACAGTTGTGTACCTACCATAAATGTAGATGTTCGGATGCATTCACTGTTGCAGTCATTACACTTGGGTTATCCTGCTGGCAGGCTACCCGCAGTCGGCCTGAATGCCAAAGTCTTGGTCCGGCGTCGGTTGCTGTCGCCTCTTCCCTGACGTCAGTGCGCCAGGGGTATAAAAGATGCAGCAGATGCCATTTTCTTCAGTTTTTCTTGCCCCAAATGTCAAATGCCCCCAAAAGGGTAGGCTAATAAAAGCATGGACTAAAATAACAATACCTTCATCTACAAGCAAATACACCACATAGGTTGTATAGGATAGAGATGTACAGATAAGTCCCAGCAAAGAAAGGGGGATGGTGAGTGGGTAACCTGGACTGCAACAGTGAATACACTCGAACATCTACATTTATGGTAGGTACACAACTGTACTATGTTCATCGTGTTTCTCTGTTGCAGTCATTACACTTGGGTTGAATCCCAAAGTTGAGGTTGGGCGGCTGGGTCTAAATAGAATTAGGAGTAGCTATAAGGCCCTGCAAGACTGCAGTGGCAAAGCCTGCTCTGGATTTAGAGTAAAGAGGCAAGTGGTAGCGCTTAGTAAAAGTGTGCACTGAAGTCCAAGTTGCAGCCTCCAAAATATCCTTGGTTGATACTCCTCTGAGGAAGGCTGATGACGTGGCTGCTGCCCTGGTAGAATGTGGTCTAATGCCCTTAGGCACTGATTTACCATGTTGTGAATAGCAGAAACAAATGCAGTGTCCTATCCATTTTGAAATAGTCTGCTTTGAGATAGCCTTTCCTTGTGATCCTGCAGCATATGCCACTAAAAGTTGCTCAGTCTTTCTGAAAGCTTTAGTTTTGTCCAAGTACAAGCATAGTTGTCTGTGTATGTCCAAAGAATGCAGAAGTCTCTCCCCTTTATTCTGCGGGTTTGGATAAAAAGTAGGCAAATGAATGGTTTGGTTAAGAGCCACACTGGACACTACCTTAGGCATAAATGTTGGGTTTGTCCTTAGAGAAACCCTGTCCGGATGGAAAATAATAAAAGGTTCCACAGCCATTAATGCCTGTAACTCTGAGACTCTTCTTGCTGAAGTTATTGCTAGGAGCAGAGCCATTTTCCATGATAAGAATTTTATGTCAGCTGTATTGGCTAGCTCAAAAGGAGGCATTGTGAGTTTTTCCAAGACAAAATTGAGGTCCCATGCAGGTATTGGTGCTCTCCTTGGAGATCTTATGTTTTTGGCCCCCCTGAGGAACTGCCTAAGCAATGGATATGAAAAAATAGGTGGGTCTGTATTGTAATGAGCTGAAATGGCAGAGGCATGGATCTTAATTGATGAGAAGTATAGGCCTTTGTCCAGCATCTCGGTTAGATATTGTAAAATCTGAGGAATATTTGGAACAAGCATGCCAATTCCTTGTGCCTGGTTCCAAGCACAGAATCTCTTCCATTTTTCTGCATAAGATTTTCTGGTGCTGGGCCTTCTGGCCTCCAAAATGACATCCATAACCGCTTTAGAGAGAGGTGTATTCTGAATGGTTACAGTATCCTCCATGCAGCCAGATTTAGAGTTCCAAGTTGGCTGTGCAGGATCGGATTGTTTTGTTGGGTCAGTAAATGAGGAATTTGAGGCAATGTCCAGGCTGGGCCTTGGGACAAGCTCCTTAAGATTGGGTACCAGTGTTGGCGTGGCCAATCCGGGGCAATCGGTATCATTTGTGGCTTCTCTTGTCTGACCTTTAGGAGTATCTTGGGGAGGAGAGGCAGTGGAGGAAAGGCATATACTGTAAGGTTGTTCCAGCTGAAAGACAAGGCATCCACTTTCCATGCTTGTTTGTGATAAGTCCTTGTGCAGAATCTCTGAAGTTGGCAGTTGTGAGGGGAGGCAAAAAGATCTATGTCTTGGCGTACCCATTTCCTTGTTATCATGCTGAAGATTTGTGGATCTAGTTTCCACTCGTGAGGGTCCATGAGGTTTCGGCTTAGTTCGTCTGCCAGAGCATTTGTTTTTCCTGGCAGGAATTGTGCTTGCAGGTGTACATGGTAAGTCAATGCGGTGTTCCACAAAACCATGGCTTGTCTGCACAGGGGGTAGGAATGTGTGTCCCCCTGCTCGTTTATGTACCACATGACTGTGGTGTTGTCCGTCTTTATCAGCAGCTGTCCTGGATGAAGTAGGTCCTTGAAGGCTGTCAGGGCATTTTGTACAGCTAGCATCTCTTTTTGATTGATGTGTAGATGCCTTTGGCTTGGGGGCCATGTGCCCTGAATACATTCTCCTGCCATGTGGGCCCCCCAGGCATAATCTGATGCATCTGCTGTTAGTGTTTGCCTGGCTGTGGGTAAAGTGAATGGCTGTCCCTTGCTGTGGTGACAGGCCTGTTAGTGTTTGCCTGGCTGTGGGTAAAGTGAATGGCTGTCCCTTGTTGTGGTGACAGGCCTGTGCCCACCTTCAAAACTCCTGTTGCAGGCAAGGAATGAGGGAAATTAATGATTCCAGGCCGTGGCAATGTTGAGTCCAAACACTTTTTAGGTACCATTGTAGTTTCCTCATATGCAGTCTTGCATATGGAATTAGTAGAATGCAGGAGGCCATGTAGCCCAGAGCCTGCAGAATTTTTATTGCAGATAATTGGGTCTTTGTTGCCATGTTTTCAAAGTAAGAAGTCAGATGCCTTTCTTTGTCTGGCGAGAGATAAGCCATCTGGGCAGTTGTATTTAAGCTTGCACCCAGGAATATTATCTCTTGAGAGGGTACTAGTTTTGATTTTTTTTTCATTTACTGTGTACCCTAGGCAAATTAGTAATCTTTTTACAAACGCCAGATGCTTTAGTAGAATGTCTTTGGCCTCTGCTTGAATAAGGCAGTCGTCCAAGTAGGGATATATTTGAATTCCTTTTTGTCTGCAAAATGCAATTACTGATGCCAAGCATTTTGTGAAGACCCTGGGCGCAGTACATAAGCCAAAGAGCAGTGCAGAGAATTGGTAGTGCAGTGAGCCAGCTATGAATCTGAGGTATCTTCTGCAAGATTGTCTGATTGGGACATGCAGGTATGCCTCTGAGGTCCAAAGTTACAAGCCAAGCCTTTTTGCCCAGCATGGGCAAAAGCTGCTGCAGAGTCAACATCTTAAATTTCGGAACGTCCAGAAAAGTATTTGGAATAGACAGGTCCAGAATTGGTCTCCATGCTTTGCCCTTTATTGGTACTAAGAAAAGTCTTGAGTAAAATCCTTGTCCCTGCTCTTGTTGTGGCACTGGCTGAATAGCCCTCATGTCCATGAGGGATGAAACTTGGTTTTGTGCCTCTGCCCATTGATTGTGTGGCAGGTCTGGCATACCTTTTGCCTTTGGAAGGGTGTGAAAGTGGAACCTGTAGCCCTGAGAGACTATATTTAAGACCCATTTGTCCTGGGTAATCGCTAGCTTTCCCCCTAAGGGTGCTGCCAAAAGAAAAATGCTTGGCACTGGCAGAGGGAAGTCATTGGGACTGTTTCCTATATGGCTGTGATTGGTCTTCTCCGCTTTTGGAGGTAGAAGCACCCCACTGTTTGGGCCTGCTGTCTGCCGTTTTGTGGCCTGTCTGACACGGGAAAGGACCAATTCTTAGAAAGCCAGTTCCTGCTAAATCTGGATGGCTGCACCTGTAAGAAATTCTTCACTGTCTGCATAGATTTAGCTTTATCCTCCATTTTCTTCAACACCTCTTCTGCCTTAACACCAAACAAAGTATCATGCTGTAATGGAGCATCCAATAATTTAGCTTTAACATGATCAGGCAGAGTCTGTTCTTTTAACCAAGCATGCCTTCTAATGACCGAGCCTGTTACAGCGGCCCTGCAAGAGGCCTCCAGTGAATCATAACCACATTGCAAAGTATGTTTTCCCACTTGTTCAGCTGCATGCAATAAACCCTGCAATTCCTTGTTCTCAGCACATTCAGAATTTGTCAACATTTTCTGTTTTAACAGAGACATTAAATATTGCTGATATTTAAGCATATGAAACGGGCAATTTAAAGCCCTTACAGCCAAGGTAGTAGAAGTGTAAACTTTTTTTCCCCCCATCTGTCTGGTGCCCTAGAATCCCTATCTGAGGGGACAGGGTTTTTTGCAGTAGCAGCTTTGACCCCTTTGGGACCCTGTGAAATAGTTTCTGGGTCAGCAGCAGGGTTTTTATATAGAAATCTATGAGAATCTGGAACCCTGTACCATCTGTCTGGCTTAACAGGTGCAGGAGGTAAAGAGTCGAGAAACAGGCCGGACTCTGAAAATACATTTACAATGTCTAGAACAGGAGGAATAGCAAGAGGTCTGTGCTGAGGAAGTAAAAGAAAGTCTCTGAGCCTTTTCTTAGAATCTGAATAATCTTGGCTCTCCCAGTGGAAATGCTCCCTCATGGTATGCAAGGTTTCCCCAAATGAATAATCCCCAGGAGGAGAACCTTAAAGAATAGATTCTTCAGCATCAGAATCCTCATAGGGAGGAACAGAGTATCCTGTTCTGAAGAGGAGTCAGAGGAAATGGAAACCTGATCAGAGGAATCATATTCAGTGTCTTGCCTAGGGCTCTTATCAGGAGGGGGATGGGAGCCCCTGATCAAAGTAATTAGGTCTTCGGCCATTTTGAGCATCTGTTTCTTAGGCATGGAAGTCTGTCCTGGAGAATGCTGTACTTGTTTTCTTGTCTTTGAAACTGTTGCTGAAGTTGGCTTGATATAAAGCTGTGTAGGGCTGAAAACACCCTCAGAAGCCAATGCCTGCTCAGCGGCTCCGGCCCATCTGAGGGATTAGTTTCCGAAGGCCCAATACCTTGAGTATCCAGAGGCTTAGCTGTCTCCACGTGGGAGTCGGAGGTGGTCTGTGGCTCTGAGGTAGCGGGTGTCAGGGGCTGCGAAAGCACCTCACTAAGAACCGGCAACTAGCCTAAAAGAGGCTTCATCATCAGTTTTGGACCTCAGATGCCTGTCCTTTTCTTCTTCCTTGTACTTTTTATGAACTCCGGTCATCGGCTCTTCCGACGGCATTATGTAGTTAAACCTTCGGCCAAAGTAATGAAAAGCAAAATTGTACCGACGCTTAATAGTGCATTGGTTAAATCTAGCACAAAGCCGACAACTAGCAACGTCGTGGTCAGGGCCTAGGCAAGGAATACAGCAAGAGTGAAAATCCTTATGAGGCATTTGCTTCCCACAAGAAATACAGTTGTTAACTTTTTCTATCATCGGTCTGGAGCAAGAAAAAAGTTTCCCCAACGGGGTACTTAGCTTTATTGAAGACTTTGGATCTGAAATTCAATTTCAAAAATCTCAGGAGTCGGCCGACCGGCACTTATGAACTGCTTTTGCTTCGGGCACCGCGCGGCAAGAAAGACTGAAGAAAATGGCATCGGCTGCATCTTTTATACCCCTGGAGCACTGACATCAGGGAACAGGTGACAGCAACCGACGCCGGACCAAGACTTTGGAATTCAGGCCGACTGCGGGTAGCCTGCCAGCAGGATAACTCAAGTGTAATGACTGCAACAGTGAAACACGATAAACATAGAAAATTTCAGGAGTCGGCCGACCGGCACTTGCGAAATGCTTCTGCTTCGGGCACCGCATGGCAAGAAAGACTGATGTAATGGCATCGGCTGCATGCTTTATACCCCTAACTACTTGACATCATGGAAGATGAGACCGCATCCGACGCAGGATCCAAGACTTTAGTGGGCGTATGTTGAGGATGTTAAATAATGATGAGGTGTATAATCAAGTGTCTTTGACTGAAATTCACCTGGCGTATACAGCTGTCAAGGTGGTTTTGGATGAACTTCTTTTATTTGATGTTATTACTATACCTCTTTACGAAATATTTGGCAAACCTAAAATTCATTCCAATAACCAAGATCCACCCTTACATCCAATTGCGTCATCCAGAGGTTCTATTACTGAACCTCTGGCAAAGTATATTGATGGCAAATTGAAATTTTTGTTTCAAGTCTAATACACACATATTGAAAAATTCATGGGACTTGTTAAATAAACTACAAGCGGTTATTGTTCCTCAAGAGGCTTTATCTGTTACATGTGATGTACATAGTTCATACACGGTTATACCACAGGATCTTGGACTGGAATGGTCCAAGGACATTCTGTTACATTACAGTGGACTAAGTATTTCTGATCAAGAGGTGTTGGCTTCCTTTATGGAGTTAGTGTTGAACAATAATTCTTTTATATTTTGAAGGAGAATATTATAGGCAGCGCAAGGGTGTGGCCATGGGTGCTTCATGTGCCCCACTCTTTGCTAATGCTGTTATGTTGTGGTGAGAAGTGCATACATTGTTTAAGTCGACGCTTTTTAAATACTGTTTGACACATTATAGATATTTAGACTATTTGTTTTTTATTTGGACAGGGACACAGGAGGAGAGCACTGATTTTTTAAGATTTTCTTATGTGGCAGATAAAGACAGCACTAATTATCTTGACATTAATTTTATTACCTTGACATTAACTTTTTAAAACAAATTGATGGTACCTTAAACACTAGAATTTATAGGAAGCCTACACACTGCAATGCCTATTTACATTTTACTAGTTGTCATCCTATGCATGAGAAAAAAGGCACTGTGAGGAGCCAAATGATCCGGGTTTCTAGATTGACATCAGACAATATGGATTGTCTTAGGGAATTTGATTTAGTGAAGGATATGTTTAAGGAGAGAGGATACCCAACGGATCTTCTGGATTCTATTTGTAATGAAATTTGTATGGGTAGACAGAATATGCTCCCATTATCAAGTTTGGACTTTGGTACGAAATTAAATCAAATAGCTTGGAAAGTGGCAAGGTATCTGAATCTTTTAAGGTTAATAACAGGGTTATGCATTATACTATAGAAGCCAGACGCTTTGAAAAGATTTCTAATAATTGGTCTTTATTACAAGCCGGTAATATTTGTCATTTATTTGTTTCCAGACCCACTTACAGGAGCAATTTTAAAGTGACGTTGGAACATACTGGATGTACATATGGGGTCCTTATAACTAGAAGATGCGAACACTGTACATACTGCATATATATTAATGTAAATAAAGAGGGCGAGGTACTTACTAAGATTAATTCTTGGCATAGAGGCAGTTTTGTAAATTGTAACACCAAAATAATTACTTATTTAGCTACATGCTGTTCATGTAACACGTTATATTGGCAAAACCAATGATTCTCTTAAGCAACGGATATATCAGTATATTTACAGTATTAGAAGAAGGGACAATATTAGTGCACTTGCTCGACATTCATTATACTGCTCTAATTTTAGCAGATTTTTGTTTTTAATTCGGGAACAGCAGTCATTGAATGATAGTGGTGGGGATTGGGAAAATGAATTATTAAGGAAGGAAATGAAATGGCAGCTTAAATTTGACGCTGCATATCCACCAGGGCCAAAAGACAATATTTCCATTTCTAGTGAATTAAGGAGAAGGGCTTGGAAATTGTAGTTTACAGCTGATTTATAACTATTTGTGTGTTATTTTATTATTTTTTTTTTACTATTGTACATATTTATTGTATTTGATTCATGTTTCTTTACATTTGTATTGTTTTTAGTGAGGCGTGTTTTTTGAGTGGTTTGAAATACAACGGAGACTTAATATGGGTGGTTCTGATGATGATGGTGCGACAGACGAAAGCGCTTAACCTTTTTGTTGGAATTCATTAAATGTTGCATTGTGGTTTTCACTTTGACTGGCTTGGTTCATTTTTTTAATTTTTGGACCCAAGACTTCGATAATCAGGCCGACTGAGGGCTACTGCAAGCAGATAACCCAAATGTGATGACTGCAACAGTGAAACACGAAAAACATCCAGAAGAATGGGGAACCCTCATAGGTGTTTCTTGGGTGAGAGAAGGCTGCAACTACCATCTGGATAACGCCTATGACAAGGTCTGATCTAATTCAGCATGTCCACACAGCAGTGACTAATGGACCTGCTACAACATCTGTGCTGGTGGGGGTTTGATGCACTGAAACTGGTACAGAATACACCAGCTTCATGAACATTGACCTGCCACAGATGACACTGATGCAATGTACTTGGCACATATTTGGTATTCTACACAACAGGGAAGGAAGGAAGTCAGAACTGCAAACACCATTGCAAAGCTTGTGAAATGTTGCAGCATAAAATGAACAACTGACGCCAGGCAGGCAGTGTAGGCAGGTACTGATAACAGGCCCTGCACATACGGCACGAGTGGTGGCTTCAGCAAGATGGTGCCAGCATCAACAAGATCGACACACTTTTTCAAGTTGCAGACTTGTCACCAGCTAGAATTGCCCAATAAACAGAGGCAGCTTGCAATAGTGTCACTAGGGAGGAGGCTTTTGTTCAGGTACTTCAGTTTCCACTAGTAATGATGGACTGTGTACTTCGTAATGATGGACTGTGTACTTGGGAAATATAACGGAGTGTAAGGGAAATAGGGCAATGTCTATATGCCCTTGCCACTGGGACAGGAGAATAAACGGCTAGCATTTCACTCCTCATCTTCTATGTGGTCCTGGCAAACTTCTTAGAATCCACATCTTGGTGTCTTAATGTCTGGGTCAAAGGCACCTTCACAAACTGTTCTGCTTACTAGCAGTGGGAAGATTATTTATTTATTTTATTTATTTTTATTTTACATTTGTTGACCGGGATGGTCCGACTGGATACATGTCCATTTTCAGCGGAGGCCCGGGGAGAAAAGCTCCACATTAACAGTAGGAAAAATACTTATTAAAGAAAAACAATATATTCTCTTTGGTAGTTTAAACAAAAAGATAAAAATACAATAAAGTATATAAAAATAGACTACCCTAGATATTGAGGGGGAGAAAAAAAAGACAGACACAGGATACAACATGCTTTTTTCTCTTTCTAGTCTGACCATGAAGAAGAAAAAAAGAACTTATGACTAGAGTGCAAGGGGAGGGGGGGATAGAAGGGGAAGAAAGAAAGAAAGGGAAGAAAGAGGAAGAAGAAATGAGAAGAAAGAGAGAGTGGTCATCTGGGATTTTAAAAGGTTAGACCTGAGAAGGAAGAGCTCACTAACTAAGGGAGAGTTAATCTGGACTTGCACATTGGCAGAGCCAATGTGATTTGAGATGGTGAATTAGTCTTTTTTTGAATAGGTTTAGGGAGGAAATGATGGTGAGACTGGGGGGGGAGGGAGTTCCATTTTTTTCCAATGGCAATCCTAATTATAATTCATTATTCCACTAATGAAATCATACCCATCAATAACTTCACCGCTGAAGCTGGGATTTCTACCATTTCTGGTAGTTTTGGCATCAGACACTCTGCTGAAGCTGACTTCCCCAAGTATTTTTTGCAGGGGGGGGGGGGGCTTTGGGCGATAGACACAGTTTCAATACTGAAACTAAAGACCTCTTGATTTTGACAACTTAGGCAGTTTATGGTGTGGAGAGGGATACTGCGCATGGACCTCAAAGCAGGGTCAGAGTGCTGCTCCTGGAGCCTAGCTGATAGCTTCTTTCTCAAAAGATGAGCACTGAATCTAATCCATGTCACTTACAGGTAAACTCTGTTGCAAACCCTCACAGACTGGGCAAGTCTGTAGTGTTATGCTGCATGCAGAAGTGATACAAACAAGAATGTTCATCTCTGGTAGCAAACAAGAATGTTCCATCTCTGGTAGCAAACAAGAATGTTCCATCTCTGGTAGCAAACAAGAATGTTCCATTTCTGGTAGCAATGCACCCAACTGCAGGGCAACCCTTAACCTTTTCTACATGGGGTCAGTGGAATACTACACACCACAGGACCATCACGCTGAATGGAATGGTAAGTGAAAGACACAACTACATAAAAAAAGAGCAGTGTCACCCATATGAAGAAAAGTAATTATGAACATGGTGCCAAAGGCATACGAATTTGCTGAACAAAATATCTCAGTCAATGATCTAAAGAAAAAATTCTGCATGACAAAACCTGACCTGCAGCAACACAGAAATGGAGGCAAAGGAAGTAGCATCATGGGGGCTGTGGGAGGGACCAAAAACCTCAAGACGTTCAGGATGCCAAGCAATCCTAATGTATTTGTCATTAGAATTCTACCAGTGACCAAAGATGGACCACTTTTTAACAGATGTAACTTTCCCTGGCATATTCTCTGATCAGCTGGATACAAAGGATAACTTGATACACACTCATATACATTCTGTTTACAGTGAAGTAGCCAGTCATTTTGTTTATGTGCACATAAATATACTGACTGACTACCTCACCATAAGCAGAATATATTTGACATTCATTTCTCTTTTCGTGTGCTTGCATCACAAGTGGTTTGATACTTCATTACTACAGGACCCCTGCAGAGCAATAAACTTGGCTTTAGTTCATAAGTTCTTCCAAAGCTGGAAGGTGAAAAACTGTTACTACTTCTTGCAGTCACAGCACATGACAAAAAAAAAAAAACATAACTGCACACCAAATGCACAGAAGCTGACAGGAAAACTGAAGGGGATATGGATAGGGATAGGATTAAGGCTGATGAAGTGGAGAAGTGTGTGTGAACAGGATAGAGTTTTTTGACAAATGGGACAAGGTCAGGAATTAAATAATTGACTACAGAGGTAGTATTAAGGTCTGTCCTGGTTCTGGTATTCTTCACCGTTTTCCTCAAACATATCTGTACCCTCTTCGATGACAAACACGAGTGCATCAATGGAGAATGAGAAAAGAGTCTAGCAAAGGATTTGGAAAGTGGAAACAGTGAGCAGAAAGGTGGCAGTTAAGGTACAAAACAAACAAATGTAAAGTACTGCACCTGAGTGACTACAACCCTTGTGTGAAGTTCAAACTGAGAGGAGTGGAACTGATGACAATAGAGCAGGAGAAGTATCCAGGGGTGTTGATCATATCAAGACTGCACCACCAGGACAGAGTGAGAAGGCAGCATTAGTAGCAAACAGAGCCTTGGAATGTATCCTTAAGGGGATGGACTCCAGAAGCACAGAGGTAATGCTCTCAGCTCCACATAGCCTTGGTCAGACCACACCTTGAGTAATGTATACAGTTATGAGGCAATACAAGGAAAAGGGCGTCAGGCTGCTTAAAGGAATTCAAATAAATGCTACCACAAGTATCTATGGAATGGAAGGGAAGGAATATGACCAGATATGACAACAGCAACAGTTTCGCTCATCTGAAACGAGAACAGACATGTCAGGGAGCTGTGAAGAGGTCACTCTGAACAGGAAGGGCAGAGGGGGATGGAAGGAGCACAGGGCAGTAGATTATAGCAACTAAAGGTTCTCCAGATCTACAAAAGTGTGTTTTCAAAAGAGACCACTGTGGATCCATGGAATGGACTTTCAGAAAAGCTGGTAGAAAGAAAATCCACATAGGCATTCAAGAAGGCATGGGACAAGAGGAAAACCAGTAAAGGATAAGGTAGAGCCGGTGGGACACAGAACTTTACGGCTCTTAAAAGGGCACACTACAAAGGCTTATTGTCTCATTCTGCCTCAACCAAACATAATCTAAACAATCTTTGGCTCAACCCAAAATCATTCAAACACCCCAAGCAACTTTATTTGTTATCATATAAAGTCAATAAATCTATTCAAGTTTGCAAGAAAATTCAGCAGAAATAAAATGTTATCAGTTGTCTTACAAATGCAGTTACAAGTACAAGAAGGCTACTCTGAGTTTTCTGCTTTCCTGGTAGACATATTTGTAAATGTGAGTAAATATACTGACTGTAATTCAGTCTACTATTGGACATTCACAGAACAGTTTCCAACAGTATCCAGAGCCTGTAGAAATAAGGACACAAGCACAGAATTGCAACACAAAAAATGCATCTCCTCATAGCTTTCCCAGTGAGTACCCTCGCACACAAAGCCTCCTGAAACAGAGTACTTAAAGAAATAGTAACATCACATGAAGCTAGTGGTTACTACCTTCTGTGGGTGGTACGCCTGCACTGGCCATTCCACAGCCTAGCAAAAAGTACAGTTTTGTACCTACCATAAATGTAGATGTCCGAACTGGATAGCATCTGCAGTCATAACAACTGGGTTGTCCTGTCGTCAGGCAGCCCTTCAGTCGGCCGGATTCCAAAGTCCGGGTCCGGCTTCGGCTGATGTCGCACTTCACCCGACGTCATCTCTGCTGGTCTTCGGGTATAAAGGCATCAGCCGACGCCATTTTCTTCAGTGTTTCTTGCCCCAGATGCCAGTTGCCCTTCCTGGAAGGCTAAATTTTGGATAAATGCCAATGTTTGCAAAAGGATAGAAGGCAAACTCAGAAAATAAGCATGTATGTACATATATACAAACAAATACACCATAAGAGACTCCCCCCACCAGCTAGCTATTAGGCGGGTAAATACCTAGGAGTACCACAGAGGGGAAGGAGGGAGGTAATCCTGACTGCAGATGCTATCCAGTTCGGACATCTACATTTATGGTAGGTACAAAACTGTACTATGTCCTTCATGGATGCATCTGCAGTCATAACAACTGGGTAGAATACCATAGCCAACTAAGGGGGGAGGAAAATAGATTATGGTGTGGTTAGGATCCCTTGCAGTACAGCAGTGGCAAACCCTGCTCGGGATCTGGAGTACAAAGGTAAATTATAATGCTTGGCAAATGTATGCACGGAGGTCCAAGTAGCCGCCTCAATAATGTCCTTGGTTGCCACTCCTCGTAAGAAGGCTGTGGTAGTGGCTGTTGCCCTTGTAGAATGAGGCCTTATGTTCTGTGGAATTGGTTTTCCATGGAAGGAGTAACAGAATCGTATGCAATTTCCTATCCATTTGGAGATTGTCTGTTTGGAAATAGCTTTTCCTTCTCTTCCTGTTGCATAGGCTACAAAAAGCTGGTCAGTTTTTCTGTTACTTTTTGTTCTGTCCAGGTAGTAGCGTAACTGTCTATGTACATCCAAGGTATGCAGCATTCTTTCCCCTCTGTTTTGAGGGTTGGGGAAGAAGATAGGAAGGTGGATTGCCTGGTTTAAAGACACTCTGGATACCACCTTAGGCATAAATGTAGGATTAGTCCTCATGGACACTCTATCTTGGTGGAAGATTAGGAAGGGCTGTACTGCCATTAGGGCCTGAAGTTCAGACACCCTCCTTGCTGAGGTTATTGCCAGTAGGAAAGCAGTTTTCCACGATAGATGCTGTAGCTCTGCTGTTGCTGCTGGCTCAAAAGGTGCGAGTGTCAGCTTTTCTAGTACAAAGTTCAAATCCCAAGCTGGCAATGGTGGTTTCCTAGGGGTTTTACATTCTTAATCCCTCTGAGGAACTGCCTGAGTAAAGGATGTGAAAAGACAGGTGGATCAAAGCTGTATTCTGCTGAAATAGCTGATGCATGTATCTTGATGGAGGAGTAGGACAGGCCTGTATGCAGAAGTTCTGCCAAATACTCCAGAATGTTAGCCATATCTATATCTGACACATCCTTTCCTCTTTCAGCACTCCAAATGACAAATCTTTTCCATTTTCCTGCATAGTTCCTTCTTGTTGAAGGTCTGCGGGCTTCAAGGATAATGTCTTTCACCCTTTGGGAAAGTTCTGGATTAGTTGTTGCTATGTAATGTTCCATGCAGTCAGTTGCAACGTTTTTAGGTTTGGATGCATGATGTTGTAGTTGTTCTGAGTTAACATCAAAGGCCTCAGGGTATTGACCACATCTTGTCCCGAGACATGCTCCTTAGCAATGGGTACCAGTGTTGTCTTGGCCAGTTTGGAGCTATCAGGATTATCGTTGGACGCTCCTCCTTGATTTTTAGTAATACCTTGTGTAGCAAGGGAAGAGGTGGGAATGCATATGCTGTCAGACCTTTCCAGCTGAAGGAGAGCGAGTCCACTTTCCATGCAAGTGGGTGGAATGTCCTTGTGCAGAATTTTTGAGCTGGTGATTGAGAGGGAAGCGAATAGATCTATCTGTGGCATTCCCCATTTCTTTGAGATGGTCTTGAAGATGTCCGGTGTAGCATCCATTCGTGAGCATCCGAGGTGGTTCTGCTTAACATGTCTGCTAGAGTATTCTCCTTTCCTGGTACGAATATTGCCTGTAACTGGATGTTGTAGCTGAGTGCCAGGTTCCAAAGGTCCAAGGTCATTCTGCACAGGGGTATGAATGAATGCCTCCCTGTTTGTTGATGTACCACATGACAGTGGTGTTGTCTGTCCTTATCATCAATTGGCCTTCTTTGAGGAATGGTCTGAAGTTTTGGATTGCCAGTTTTACTGCCAGCATTTCTTTTAGGTTGATGTGCAGGTGAAGCTGGTCCTGGCCCATAATCCTTGCACGCATTTGCCCAGCATGTGAGCCCCCATCCTAGGTCTGAGGCGTCTGTTGTGATGGTTTGGCTTGCTTGATAGTTGTGAAAGGGTAGGCCTGGGTTTGACTGGCATGCTTGAGCCCACCATAGGAACTCCTGTTTTAGGCATGGTATTAGTGGAATTTCTGCTTCTAAGCTGTGCCTGTGTTGGGACCATAAATTCTTTAGGTACCACTGTAGTTTTCTCATATGTAGCATGGCATGTGGAACTAAGATTATGCATGATGCCATGAAGCCCAGGGCCTGCAGAACTTTTCTTGCTGTTAGCTTGTTCCGTCTTGTTAGTGCCAAGAAGTAAAGAGGGAGTTCTTTTTGTTTTTCTGTAGTTAGGAATGCCATTTGTTTTACTGTGTCCAATTCAGCCCAAGAATGTCCTTGTTTGGGATGGTATCAGCCTTGACTTTTGTAAATTGACTGTGTATCCCAGAGCTTGTAGCAAGTAAATGACCCTTTGTAAATCTGTTGTCAGCTTGCTTGGGTTGTCCCCTTGTAGCAGACAGTCGTCCAGGTATGGATAAATTTGAATTCCCTGTAGTCTGCAGTGGGCGATCACTGATGCCAGGCATTTTGTGAATACTCTGGGCGCAGTAGATAAGCCAAAGGGCAATGCTGAGAATTGATAGTGCTCTGATCCTGCAAGAAATCTGAGGTATCTTCTGCAAATTGGTCGGACGGGGACGTGCAGGTATGCCTCCTTGAGATCTAGAGTTACCAGCCAACACTCCTTGCCCAGCATGGGAAGAAGTTGCTGTAGAGTCAGCATTTTGAATTTTGGGACAATGATGTATGTATTTAAGGTGGACAGGTCGAGAATAGGTCTCCAACTTTTTCCTTTCTTGGAACTAGGAATAGTCTGGAGTAAAATCCTTTGCCTTGTTCTGTTCTTGGAACTCTTTCCACAGCTCTCATCTTTGTTAATTGCATTAACTGTTGTAGAGCTTCTGTTTTTTGATTTGGAGGCAGGTTTGGCATTCCTCTTTTGACTGGTAAAGTGTGGAAGTGGAACCGGTAACCTTGGTCTATGGTTTGCAAAATCCACTTGTCTTTTGTGATATAGTGCCAGTTCTTTGAAAATAAGGTTAATTTTCCGCCTAATGGTGCTGCTATTTGTTCCCTGGTAGGCGGAGTTAGAATCAAGTCACTGTTGTTGTGCTGTTGTAGTGGTAGTGGCTGTGTCTGTGCCTCTGTTATTACCTTGCCACTGTCGTCCTCTGTAGGCACCCCCTCTGGATTGATTTCTGCCTCTGGAACGTCTATTCCTGCCCCTTTGGGATCTTGTGGAGTCAGGAAAGGACCAGTTTTTGGCAGGCCAGTTCCTGCTAAACCTTGGGGGCTGAACCTGCAAGAAATCTTTTACTGTTTGGACAGATTTTACCTTTTCTTCCATTTTCTTCATTACCTGCTGGGCAGGCGTACCAAACAAACTGGCCTTATCCACAGGAGCATCTAATAACTTAGCTTTAACATGATCCGGTAAGACCTGTTCCTTCAGCCATGCATGTCTTCTTATCACTGTGCCAGTCATGGCTGATCTAAATGAAGCCTCCAGTGCATCATAGCCACATTTCAGTGAATGGTTACTAACCTGTTGTATGTTATTTACCATCTCTAATACATATTTCTTATCTATAGAGTCATCAGAGGATAGTTTTTTAGTTAACTGATCAAGCATAAACTCTTGGTATTGTATCATGTGAAACTGACAGTTTAAAGCTCTGGCTGAGAGAGTAGCTGAGGTGTAAACCTTTTTGCCCCATCTGTCTAAAGACCTGGCTTCCCTTTCAGAAGGAATAGGATTTTTTGCTGTGGTCGAGGCTACTGCCTTAGGCCCCTGGGATATAGTTTCGGGGTCTGCAAGTGGGGCCTTGTATAGGTGATGATGGGTGTCTGGTACCCTGTAAAATCTATCTGGTTTGGCAGGGGCTGGAGGTAAAGAATCTGGTGCAGTGCAGACATCATTAAAAGCATCGTCCACAACAGATAGGACAGGAGGTATAGCTAAGGGCCTATGTTGTGGAAGGTGCAGAAAGGTCCTAAGTCTTTTTCTGGAATCTGAGTAATCCTGTTGCTGCCATTGGAAATGTTCTCGCATGGCATGCAAGGTTTCCCCAAAGGAGAATTCTTCTGGTGGGGAAGCAGCTGGGATGGATTCTTCAGCATCTGAGTCTTCATAATTGGAGAAAGGAGCCTCTGGCTGGTCTGTAATATCTGAGTTATCCGCAGAATCATCAGAGGACCCAGGCTCTGGGGGCTTTGCTCTAGGTCTCTTCTCTGGGGGCTGTGAGGCCCTGTCTGGGTGAGATTGAGATCCCCTAATTAAGGTTATTAAATCTTCTGCCAGAGTAAGCATTTGTGCACTAGAAGTGGGCCTGGTTGAGGGGGGCTTAACAGGCACTGATTTAGTAGACTTGGCTGCTTTAGCCCTGGCAAAGGCCTTAATTGACATGGCTGCAGGAGGCCTAGCAGCACCATGTGCTGGGGTAGAGACATCCAAAGGGATGGTGTCTGATAAGTCACTAGGAACCACTGTAGTAGGTAAAATATCTGAGGTCGATTCAAGTAATGTAGCAGGAACCTCAGAAGTAGTCATAGATTCAGCTGTGCTTTGATCAGTTTTCTCGGTTTCGGCCGAAACTGAGACACTCGCGGTTTGCTTAACCATGGTTTCGGCCGAAACCGTGGACCGCGAGTGTCGGTCTTTTTCTTTGCGTTTTTTAACAATTTGGGAAGTCGGAGGATCCGACGGCATAATGTACGCAAAATCAGAACCGAAAAACTGTTCAGCAAACTCCGACCGACGCCTAAGCGTTCGTCGGTTGAATGAAGCACAGGCCGAACAGGCTGCTACGTCGTGGTGTGGGCCTAGACAAGGCAAACAGTAAGAGTGGAAATCTTTATGAGGTATTGACTTTTTCTGACATCGGCTGAGGCAAGAAAGAGTCCCCAACGGGGTACTTAGCTTTTAGAAGTCTTCGAAGTAGTATTCGGTAGTAGTAATCTCTGGATCCGACCGACCGGCACTTGCGAACAGCTTCTGCTTCGGGTGCCACGCGGCAAGAAAGACTGAAGAAAATGGCGTCGGCTGATGCCTTTATACCCGAAGACCAGCAGAGATGACGTCGGGTGAAGTGCGACATCAGCCGAAGCCGGACCCGGACTTTGGAATCCGGCCGACTGAAGGGCTGCCTGACGACAGGACAACCCAGTTGTTATGACTGCAGATGCATCCATGAAGGACATCCTGGTTGCAACTGATAAGTTACATACACCCCCCCACCGGTCCCCAGCATAGTGTCAAGCAAAGTGGGTTGGAGTGCTTCCCTTCCACATTGGCGGCCAGGGGCTGCCTAATCCGATGGTATGGTGTACCCTCCACTTTTTCAGGTACCACACAAGTCACCTAAATGACCTTAAGAGGTGCATGAGCACGGAGTGCCATCAGAGTGTAGAGGGTCAGGAATACAACCCTTAGCTAAAAACCTCATTTGAAAGTGGTGTTTTTGTAGCAAAATGCAAAAGCCCTAGTCAATGACAGTTCCAAAATAAGATCTCTAGCAACAAATCTACAATCAGAGACTCTGCTGGGAATTGGAACTCAGGAAGACAGACTCCAGAGCTCCTTCTTTCGCTAATGGGAAGAAGTTGCGGCTTTGGACCATTGTTGATGGCAACCTCAAGTAACTGTGGACAAAGCTAAGTCCAGACCACCACCACTACTAATAAACCTAGGTGGGTGCCACAAGCAAACAACTGACCAAGCAAGGAGACAACAAAAGCTGTATCACTGAAGGGTCTCTGCTTCCATGACTAAAGTAGTGGTAAAGGTTCACAGAAAGGAAGTAGAGACAATATGGAAACGCCTTAAAGTGCACTCTACCATTCTCAGTGGATCGCACATGTTAAACATGTTAATACACAATTAACTGTAACCATCAGTGCCAGCAAAACAGCCTTGCAAGTACAATGACATAGGGGAACATGAGAAGCTGTGCAAAACTTTATGTAACTAATGGGCAACACAAAGTCATTTCAATCCAGAATTTCACAAGAAACCTCTGCCAACATCTCAGGAAACAGAAACAAATGGTAGAAGAGCCCCATTTCCCAAAGCAACAGTCTCTACTCCACCTCTGTCAAGTAGGGACATAGTTTGCCAAACATTTTCGCCTCCATCAACTGGTCTGCTAAAGAAGAGCACATCATGAGCAGATTACAGACCTATACAATATGGTAGTTTCGAAGGATACTGAAAAACAAAGGGCACAAGGTGAGGACTTCTCCAGGCCAAGGCAAATCCATTCTCCCACCAGGGAGGTCAGAAAAGGTTAGTCAAAACTACTGAGGTGTCAAATGGGAAATAGGGTTCTTTAATTTGCACAGAAATCTGTTGAGGGCAAGGATACTTAGCACCTGGAAGACCGTCTCTGCCACGTGGCTGCCTTGTTTCTTCAAACCAAAAAGGTAAAAGGTTTAGCAAAGGATTACATGAAACCTTCAATTCTAGCAAGATCCTAACACTCTTATGAAGTTGCTCAATTAATGTCAGAAAGCATTGTTCAAACAATATTTTTCACCTCAAAACAACACTCAGGACAGCTTCACACATTCATCAAATAAAAACAGTCTAAGCTTCACTGGTCCCAAGTAAGAAAAACACTGACAGCCTTGTATATTACTACATCTACAGCAAATGCACAAAAGGGACAAGTGGAATCTTTTTCAAAAATGCAGCATTAAGGGCTCCTCCTGCTCACTCTTGTGAGTTAGTAGGATAGGACATTTTCGTTTACAAAAGAATACTCATTTGGAAATGAGCCACGAAAAACAGAAAGTTATGTACTCACCATAATGTTATGTGTTGTCCATTTTCATTCTTCAACTGTTGGGTTCAGATCTGACTCAGCTGCTTCTTCCAGATCATAGGATTCTTGACCTCTCGAGCTCCTCCTTTTACCCATAATGCCCCCACAAACCTAACATACCTCAGATCTAGTCTGCTGCCCATATGACTAACAAAGCAGTGGAAAATAAGCTCAAACAAAAAAACAGAGGTTCCTCCAATACTCAATCTCTCTAGGAGTAGAACAAGGAGAGGGTAAGTGGGTGGGACGCTGAGGAAGAATGAAAATGGACAACACATATGGACCACTATGGTGAGTACATAACTTTGTAATCTCATGTTGTCCATTTTCATTCATTCCTCAACTGCTGGGACAGAGTCCCCAGCTACCTAAATCCTGGGAGGCTTCCAAGAAAGGATAATCCACAGCACCCAAGCCAAAGGCTGCTCTTCCCCTAGAGACCACATCTAGTTTGTAACGAGTAATAAAGGTATTAGGATTAGTCCAAATTGCAGCTACACAAATATCATGCAAGTAAGTTCTGGACAAAAAGGCTGATGAAGTTGCCATAGGCCTGGCGAAGTGAGCTCTGGGTGTAAGCCCACTTTTTGATAAACAAAGGTAACACAATCAATCAGTTAACCATTTGGCCAGAGTAGCTTTCAAAACTAAGCATACCGGCAACTAATCAGAAAAGGAAACAATTGCTCAGACTTTCTTAGATCTTTAGTTTTGTGACTGTATAAACGTAACTGTCTGTGCACATCAAAAACTGCAAGAAAAACACGCTTTTGGTGGAAAATTTTGGAAAGAACACTGGAAGATTAATGACCCAATTAATATTAGACTGAAACATCCTTTGGGATAAAGGAAGGATTTGTCCCCAGAGAAACCCTATCCTTGTGAAAACCTAAATAAGGAGGCTTAGAGAATAATGCTTAAAGTTCAGACACTCTTCTGGCAGATGTAACAGCAACCAAGAAAACAGTTTTCGAGATCAAAAACGTTAGAACAGATTTAGCCGAAGGTTCAAAGGGAGAGAGTCAAGGCCTGAATTACAATGTTTGGGATTTAATGGACATCTAAGTAAAAGGCTCCTCTTAGAAAGGCTTTGCAAAGTTTGGAGGAAGCTAAAGCAGAATTACTTACTCCCAGATGAAAGTTAGAAATGGCTGCTAACTGCACTTAACAGTTGAGGAACCAGCACAGTCACTGTAAATTGCAGCTAAAAAGTCAAGACTACTTGAAATTGGTTCTGAAAAGGGATCTAAATGTTTGCTTTGGGTCCAAAAAAACAAATCTTTTCCATTTACTCTTGTAAATCTTTCTGGTGGAAGCTTTTTGGGAAGATAATAAAATGTGACTGACTGGGGAGGAGAGCCAGGGCTGTCTAGCAATCAGTGGAACTGGAGAAACCATGGGGGTTATTTGAGGCCTGTTGAATCTGGGTGAGTCATGCCTGTCAGACCAGACAGGTAGTCTGGAGCTGGGTCCAGAATCCATGGCAGATGTAGAAGATGAGGCTAAAGGATGGAAAACCAAATTTGACGAGGCCAGTATGGGGCAATGAAGATAACTGTGCTCTTGAGATGTTTTCTGTAAATATTTTGGAATGAGAGGGTAATGGTGAATAAGCAAAAAGGAGACCTGGGGTACAAATGTGAAGAACATCATCTCTCAGAGACTCTCCTGGTGGAGAGGATCAGGGCAAAGAACCTGCTACATTTATTGTTGCGGCAACAGGCAAATAGATTGCAGCATGGTTGACCCCAGTAATGGAATATACTTTCCACCATGTTGATATTGAGAGACCACTCGTGAGGCATTAAGAATGGACCTGCTTAACCTGTCTGCAATCACACTGGATTTCCCCAGGGTGTGCATTGCTATGAAAAAGCAATTGGAAGGATCGCCCATTGCCATACTTTCACAGCTTCTCAACAGAGAGGGCAAGATCTGGTTCCCCTCTGTTTGCTGATACACCAGACTAGTGCCATACAGTCTGTATCACAACAGTCCCAACTGGACGTGTGTCTTGAAAGGCCTGCAATGCTAGGAAGACAGATTTCATCTACAGGACACTGATAGGAGTCGTGGCCTCTTTGGAGGGGTCCATATGTTTTGGACTGTCCTTCCCAGGAAATGCCCCCCCCCCCCCCCCCATCTGAGCCGAGAGGCTTCTGTGGTCACTGTAGCCTTGGTTTGAGGGAGAAAGTACAGTTGTGTACCTACCATAAATGTAGATGTTGTGTAATCACTGTTGCAGTCATTACACTCAAGTTATCCTGCTGGCAGGCTACCCGCAGTCGGCCTGAATTCCAAAGTCTAGGTCCGGCGTCGGTTGCTGTCGCCTCTTCCCTGACGTCAGCGCACCAGGGGTATAAAAGATGCAACAGACGCCATTTTCTTCAGTATTTCTTGCTCCAGATGTCAGGCGCCCCCAAATTGGAAGGCTCAAAATTATGCCAATAAGTATGCATGCACAAAAATAACATTTCCTTCATCTACAAGCAAATACACCAAATAGGTTGTATAGGACAGAGAAGTACAGATAAGTCCCAGCAAATAAAGGGGATGGTGGGTAACCTGGACTGCAACAGTGAATACACTCGAACATCTACATTTATGGTAGGTACACAACTGTATTATGTTCATCGTGTTTCACTGTTGCAGTCATTACACTTGGGTTGAATCCCAGAGCTGAGGTTGGGTGGCTGGGTCTAAATAGGATTAGGAGAGGCTATAAGACCCTGCAGAACTGCAGTGGCAAAGCCTGCTCTGGATTTAGAGTAGAGAGATAAGTGGTAGTGCTTGGTAAAAGTGTGCACTGAACTCCAAGTTGCATCCTCTAAAATTCTTTGGTTGGTACTCCTCTGAGGAAGGCTGCTGAAGTGGCTGCTGCTCTGGTTGAGTGTGGCCTAATGCCCTTAGGCACTGATTTGCCATGTTGTGAATAGCAGAAACGAATGCAGCGGCCTATCCAGTTTGAAATAGTCTGCTTTGAGATAGCCTTTCCTTGTGATGCTGCAGCATATGCTACTAAGAGTTGCTCAGTCTTTCTGAAATATTTAGTTCTGTCCAAGTAGAAGCGTAGCTGTCTGTGTATGTCCAAAAAATGCAGGAGTCTCTCACCCTTATTCTGTGGGTTTGGATAAAAGGTAGGCAAATGAATGGTTTGGTTAAGGGCCACACTGGACATTACCTTAGACACATAAATGTCAGGTTCGTCCTCAGAAAAACCCTGTCTGGATGGAAAATGATAAAAGGTCCTACTGCCATGAGTGCCTGTAACTCTGGGACTCATCTTGCAAAGGTTATTGCTAGGAGCAGAGCTGTTTTCCAAGACAAGTACTTTATTTCAGCTGCACTGGCTGGCTCAAAAGGCGGCAGTGTGAGTTTTTCCAAGACATAATTGAGGTCCCATACAGGTATTGGTGCTCTCCTTGGAGGCCTTATGTTTTTGGTCCTTCTGAGGTACTGTCTTAGCAATGGATGTGAAAACAGTGGTGGTTCCATATTGTGATGAGCTGAAATGGCAGAGGCATGGATGTTAATTGATGAAAAGGATAGGCCTTTGTCCAGCATCTCAGTTAGGTATTGTAAAATCTGAGGAATATTTGGTACAAACGTGTCAATTCCTTGTGCCTGGTTCCAAGCACAGAATCTTTTCCATTTTTCTGCTTAAGACTTTCTGGTACTGGGCCTCCCGGCCTCTAAAATAAAATCCATCACTGCTTTAGAGAGAGGTGTGTTCTGAATGGCTACATTATCCGCCATGCTGCCAAATTTAGGGTTCTGAGTTGGCTATGCAGGATATGATTGTTTCATTGGGTCAGTAAATGAGGAATTAGAGGCAATGTCCAGGCTGGGCCTTGAGACAAGCTCTTTAGGATTGGGTACCAGTGCTGGCGGGGCCAGTCTGGAGCAATCAGAATAATTTTTGGCTTCTCTTGTCTGACCTTTAGGAGTACCTTGGGGAGGACAGGCAGAGGAGGAAAGGCATATACTGTTAGGGTTTTCCAGCTGAATGATAGAGCATCCAGTTTCCATGCTTGCTTGTGATAAGTCCTTGTGCAGAATTCTCTGTAGTTGGCAGTTGTGAGGGAAGGTAAATAGATCTATGTCTGGGCGTCCCCATTTCTTTATTATCATGCTGAAGACTTGTGGATCCAGTTTCCACTCGTGGGGATCCATGAGGTTTCTGCTTAGTTCGTCTGCCAGAGTATTTTTCTTTCCTGGCAGGAATTGTGCTTCCAGGTGTACTTGATAAGTCAATGCTGTGTCCCACAAAGTCATGGCTTGTCTGCAGAGGGGGTAGGAATGAGTGCCTCCCTGTTTATGTACCACATAACTGTAATATTGTCCATCCTTATCAGTAGTTGTCCAGGATGGAGTAGATCCTTGTAAGCTGCCAGGACATTCTGAACAGCTAGCATCTCTTTTTGATTGACATGAAGATGCTTTTGGCTTGTGGGCCATGTGCCCTGAATACATTTTCCTGCCATGTGGGCCCCCCAGGCATAATCTGAAACATCTGTTGTTATTGACTGCCTGGCTGTGGGCAGGGTGAATGGCTGTCCCTTGTTATGGTGACAGGCCTGTGCCCACAATAGAAACTCCTGTTGCAGGCAAGGAATGAGGGTAATTAATGTTTTCAGGCTGTGACAATGTTGAGTCCAAACACTTTTTAGATACCATTGTAGTTTCCTCATATGCAGTCTGGCATATGGAATAACTGAGTCTTTGTTGCCAACATTTTGAAGTAAGAAGTCAATTGCCTTTGTTTGTCTGGCGTGAGATAAGCCATCTGGGCAGTTGTATTTAAGCTTGCACCCAGGAATATTATCTCTTGAGAGGGTATTAGTTTTGATTTATTTTCGTTTACTGTGTACCCTAGGCAAATTAGCAATCATTTTACAAACGCCAGATGCGTTAGTAGAATGTCCTTGTTCTCTGCTTGAATAAGGCAATCGTCCAAGTAAGGCTATATTTGAATTCCTCTTTGTCTGCAAAATGCAATTACTGGTGCCAGGCATTTTGTGAAGACCCTGGGCGCAGTAGACAAGCCAAAGGGCAGTGCAGAGAATTGGTAGTGCATTGAGCCAGCTATGAATCTGAGGTATCTTCTGCAAGATTGTCTGATTGCAATATGCAGATATGCCTCTTTTAGGTCCAAAGTTACAAGCCAAGCCTTCTTGCCCAGCATGGGTAGAAGCTGCTGCAGAGTCAACATTTTGAATTTTGGAACGTCCAGAAATGTATTTAGAATAGACAGGTCCAGTATTGGTCTCCAGACTTTGTCTTTTCTGGGTACCAAGAAAAGTCTTGAGTAAAATCCTTGTCCCTGCTCTTGCTGTGGTACTTGCTGAATGGCCCTCATGTCCATGAGGGATGAGACTTGTTTTTGTGCCTCTGACCATTGATTGTGTGGCAGGCCTGGCATACCTTTTGCCCTTGGCAGGGTGTGAAAGTGTAACCTGTAGCCCTGGGACACTATATTCATTTGTCCTGGGTGATCATGTGCCAATTTTGAGAAAAAAGTGCTAGTGTTCCCCCCAAGGGGGCTGCCAAAAGATAAGTGCTTGGTGCTGGCAGAGGAAAGTCATTGGGACTGTTTCCTGCATGGCTGTAATTTGTCTTCTCCGCTTTTGGATGTAGAAGCGCCCCACTGTTTAGGCCTGTATGAGCCCTGGGGCTGGGATCTGTCTCTGGGGCGTCTGTATCTGCCTCTCTGTGGCCTGTCTGACACTGGAAAGGGCCAATTCTTTGTAGGCCAGTTTCTGCTAAATCTGGGTGGCTGTACCTGTAAGAAATCCTTTACTGTTTGCATAGATTTCGCTGTGTCCTCCATTTTCTTCAACACCTCCTCTGCTTTCACACCAAATAAGGTTTCATGCTGTAATGGAGCATCTAATAATTTTGCTTTAACATGATCAGGCAGATTCTGTTCTTTTAACCAATAATGCCTCCTAATGACAGAACCCGTGACTGCAGCCCTGCAAGAGGGCTCCAGAGAATCAAAACCACATTGCAATGTATGCTTTCCCACTTGTTCAGTTGCATGCAATAAATCCTGTATTTCCTTATTTTCTGCACAATCAGAATTTGACAACATTTTCTGTTTTAGCAGTGACATTAAGTATTGCTGATATTTAAGCATATGAAACTGACAATTTAAAGCCCTCACAGCCAAAGTAGCAGAAGTGTAAACCTTTTTCCCCATCTGACTAGTGCCCCTGAATCTCTATCAGAGGGGATAAGGTTTTTGGCAGTAGAAGCAGTGACCCCTTTGGGACCCTGAGAAATAGTTTCTGGGTCAGCAGCAGGGTTTTTATAAAGAAATTGATGTGAATTTGGAATCCTGTAGTATCTGTATGGTTTAATAGGGGCAGGAGGTAAAGAGTCAGGAGAAAGGCCAGACTCTGAAAATACATCATCTACAATGTCTAACACAGGAGGAATAGCCAAAGGTCTGTGCTGAGGGAGTAAAAGAATCTCCAAGCCTTTTCTTAGATTCTGAGTAGTCTTGGCTCTCCCAGTGGAAGTGCTCCCTCATGGTATGCAGGGTTTCCCCAAAAGAATAATCCTCAGGCGGTGAGGCTGAAGGGATAGATTCTTCAGCATCAGAATCCTTGTAAGGAGGAAGAGAGTATTCCTGTTCAGAAGAGGAGTCAGAGGAAATGGAAACCTGATCTGAAGATTCATATTCTGTCTCTTGCCTAGGCCTCTTGTCAGGAGGGGGATGGGAACCCCTGATCAAGGTAATTAGGTCTTCGGCCATTTTGAGCATCTGTTTTTTAGGCATGGTAGTCTGTCCAGGAGAATGCTGTACTTGTTTCTTTGTCTTTAGAATTGCTTTAGTGTTTGCTTGGGAAGCTGAAGTAGGCTTTACATATAATTGTGTAGGTCTGAAAACACCCTCAGAAGCTCAACGGCTCCGGACCCATCTGAGGGAATAGTTTCAGAGTATCCAATACCTTGAGTATCCAGAGGCCTAGCTGGCTCCAAGTGGGAGTCGTCAGCGGCCTGTGGCTCTGAGGTAGCGGGCGCCAGGGGCTGCGAATGCACCTCACTGAGAACCGGCGACTGGCTTAGTGGAAGCCTCGTCATCGGTTTTGGACCTCGGATGCCTGTCCTTTTCTTTTTCCTTGCGCTTTTTATAAACTCCGGTCGTCGGCTGTTCCAACGGCATTATATAATTGAATCTTCGGCCAAAGTAATGAAAGGCAAAATCGTACCGATGCTTAATAGTGTGTTGGTTAAATCTAGCACAAAACCGACAGCTAGCAACATTGTGATCAGGGCCTAGGCAAGGAATACAGCAAGAATGAAAATCCTTATGAAGTATTTGCTTCCCACAAGAAATACAATTGTCAACTTTTTCTGACATCGGACTGGAGCAAGAAAAAAAGTTTCTCCAAAGGGGTACTTGGCTTTAATGAAGATTTCGGATCTGAAATTCGTTTTTGAAAATATCAGGAGTCGGCCGACCGGCACTTGCAAACTGCTTTTGCTTCGGGCACAGCGCGGCAAGAAAGACTGAAGAAAATGGCGTCGGCTGCATCTTTTATACCCCTGGCGCACTGACATCAGGGAAGAGGCAACAGCAACCAACGCCGGACCTAGACTTTGGAATTCAGGCCGACTGCAGGTTGCCTGCCAGCAGGATAACCCAAGTGTAATGACTGCAACAGTGAAACACGATGAACATCGAAGGGATGGCTTTTGTAAAGTTGATCAAAGTGGAGCCACCACAGAAAGCAATTCTTCCAACACTTGAATAATATTGACTGACATGGATAATGGGTGTTGGAGAACAGACTATTGACTGGCAAGTGTCCACTGAAGTATTCGCATATGGAACCTGGTCAGCAGTACAAGGATGACTTCCGCTGCCATGGATCCCAAGCCTTGAAGAACCTAAAGTGCCAGAAAGAACTTGGGAGTTATCGTCATGACCTGGAACGGAATGTTTTCAATTCAAGGTAGAGGAAACTATGATATGTGGGTAGCTGTATTCAGATGAGCATCGATGAATTCCAAAGTCTGAGTTGGTGGGAGTTGTTGTAAGGGACTAATATTCCCAGACGGAAGCACAGCTGGAGTAAATAGTTCCTTGCTTGAATCAGCTGATACCTGGTTGGAGCAGAGAGGAGCCATTTGGTGAACACCTTGGGGGCTGTGATGAGACCGAAGGGCAGTTCTTTGAACTGATAATCACAGTCTCCCCAGCTGGAAGCATACACTTTGGAGTGCCTGTTCATTTTGATGTGATAATATGCATCTTGAAAATCTACTTAGCACATCCAGTCGTCCTTGTTTAGAAATGGCAGAATGGGCTGAACTGTAACCTTCCAGAACTTTGTATACTGACCAGACTGATTTAATCTGCTGAAATCCAAAACTGGTCTCAAGTCCCCCGTCTTTTTTGGCACCAAAATTAATCATTATTCAGCCCTCACCAACCAAGCGACTAAGCAGCTCACTCTACTATCCAGGCATAACCAAAGGGCAATTTCAGGTGTACTCTCCAGTCCAGCTGGTGAATCTGGGTATCCTGAGGCAATGTTACAACTGCCTCATGTACACAGACAACCCTCTCCTCCTACCACAAAACACTAACATATGCGAGAGATGCAATTATATAGCCAAACTCGAGGCTAAGCTGTCTCCACCCAACACTGGAACAGACAGTCAAGAGGAGAAGGTTAACACTTGCACCACACCTCCAGCCACACACAGACCTACTAAACCAGCACTGGCAAAAATACACACACACAAAACCATACTCGGAGGCTCTAAATAAAAACCTGCAAAAGCATCACAGACCTCCAAAGCAGACACCCAAACAACCTGCACATCCCGTCACAAACCAAACACATAAAACACAAAATCAGTGTGCCGCACAATCACAGCTCTTAAGGCGAAATAACATACCTAACACACTAGTAATAGGTGACTATAGTCAGGCACATTGACGTCCCACTCACTAGGCTGGACAAGCAGAAGGTTACTGTTAGCTGCCTGTCGGGAGCCAGAATCCGCCACATAACACAAGCACTCAGGTCACTCCAGAACAAGTACAAATATGACTCTATCATTGTTCATGTTGTTGTGAATGAACCGTGACGTACCAGAGATGTACCCCCTACATGAAAAGGGACATGGAAGAGCTCTCTGATCATGTTGCCCAAGCTGGTATGACCCTGACCCTGAGTAGCATCCTGTCCTCATCAAGAATGATACCACAATATAAAGAAAAAATTATCAATTTCAACAAGTGGCTAAGCTTCTGGTGACATTCAAAGGGGATCCAGTGTCTGTCAGCCTGGGATGACATGCGCGACAAGTCACGTTACTTCGCAAGAGACAGCTTGCACCTGTCACCCTTAGGCTTTCGAATACTGCCCAAGGCTCTTGCTGCCCCCATAGTGCCTTTTTTAGGCAAGGCTCAAAAGTCAAACCCACCTCTGTAAACAGCTGAGGGTTATGCTACTCAATGCCAGGAGTTTAAATCTCAAAATGTAGGCATTTGAAGCACTCAGCATGAAGAATGTCGACATCTGTGCAGTAACTGAAACCTGGTTCAAGGCTACAGAGACCACCCCAGCACTACCGGGCTACAACTCGTACCACACGTTTCAGCCACAGAACACAGACCACAACACAAAAGGAGGAGTTGTATCCATATTCATAAAGGATACCCACAGGTTAGTTAGTTCATAGAGTAGTACTAAGCTAACTGCCCTTGCGAGCCATTTTAAGCCTAGCCAATTATCCCTTGTGAGACTCAAACCCTGCACCTTGTGTTTGTAAGGCAAATACCTTAACCATTAGGCGCAGCATACCACCTCCGAGATCATCCATGTGCAACAAACATCGGGCAAATCTGCAATGCAAATTGTGGCCTGCTACAGATCACACTCCTTGACCCAGGACCACCACTCCACCTTTCTGGAGACACTGGAAAACATGAAGGTCCTACCAAACACCCTGATATTGGCCGATTTCAATTACCCTACCATGAACTGGGAAAACTACTCCAGTACAAACTCCCAGGCCCAGCGCTTCCTGGAATTAATCAATCAGCTGGTAAACTCCCCTACCAGAGGTGAAAACATGTTGGACCTGGTCATCACAAACATGGGCGACAGGAGTTCCACACCAGAAGACAACCTGTCACTGGTTAGATCAGACCACTGGTTAGATCAGACCATAAACTAATCACTCTGGATGTCCATACCCCACCACCACCGCCAACTAAGGAAACCACAGTAAAAAACTTTTCTAAAGCAAACTTCACCTTACTTAAGACAGAGGAGGTAAGTTTCACAGCCCCCACGCTAAAGGATAACACTTTCCCAAGGTGCAGAAACCTTTACAAATGCACTCTATGAGCACCTACAAGGATGCATGGATCATGCCATCCCTAGCAAAACCAAGACTCATTCCTCTAAGAGAAGTAAACCAGTCTGGTGGACCCCTGCCATAAACAGGCTATACAATAGAAGGAGGAAACAAGTTCAGAAAAAAAGCAAATCCCGAGAAGGAAAGACATCCCTGATCAGTATCAGTAAGAAACTAAGGTCCCTCATAAAATCATCCAAGGGTAACTTCGAAAGAAAAACAGCCAAGGATTCAAAAGATAACCACAAAGCCTTCTTTAGCTATGTTAAGAATCTAAGTGGCAACTTGCACATATGCACTGAACTAGTGCAAAATAGCACAAAATCTACTGAACCTACTGATATTGCCAACATCCTGGCAGATAGATTCAGTGCAAACTTCACCCTCCCCCTCTCACCCCCAAAAGGGCCCTCAACAATACCGGAAAAGTGTAGTGTCCCGAAATCACAGACACACAGGTGAAAACAGCCCTTTCAAAGCCAAAAACACAGCGTCAATGGGGCCACATGGTGTCCCAGGCTGCGTCTTGCATGAACTACAGAACAAACTAACCCCCCACCTAAACACGCTGTTCAACCACAGCCTCTCCACAGGCTACGTGCCCATAGAATGGCACACAGTGACGGTTATTCCAGTCCACAAAGGAGGGGCCACAACTGACCCTGATAACTATCACCCCATAAGCCTGACTAGCCTGGTCTGCAAGGCTATGGAGCGCATCATAATGGAACTCATTAAGAAAGACATTGGGAACCTCCAAACACTTGACTCGACCCAGTTCAGGTTTAGTAGGCATGATCTGCCCTTAACAAAGCCGGTTGACTTCTTCAAGACAGTCACCATGGCCATAGACGAGGGAAAAGTTGTTCACACAGCCTACCTTGACCTCGCCAAGGCCATCGACACCATTCCCCACTTGGGTATTACAGAAAAACTCACCAGCTTGAACATAAACCCCTACGTCACGAGATGGGTGGCTACTGGCTTACAGACAGAACTCACACGGTAAAAATAGAAGGCTCCGGGTCCAGCTCTAAACCAGTCACATGTGGTGTCCCACAAGGCTCGGTCCTGGGACCCCTACTGTTCGGCATATACTTCTCAGAAGTACAGGCAAACACAGGAGGACTATGGCTAAAGAAGTTCGCTGATGACTGCAAACTGGGAGCCATAATTGACTCTCCAGCTGACACAGACATCCTCCAAAAGGGCCTTACTGAGACGGACAGCTGGTGTCAAAGATATGGCCTCAACCTGAATTCCAAAAAATGCATAGTCATCCTGTTTGGGAAAAACAAAACACCCACGAATTACCACATAGGTGGCAGCCCCCTTAATACAGAAGAGGTAATAAGAGATCTGGGGACCCAGGTAGATAGTAATCTCTCCTTTGACAATCATACTGCCAAAGTAATTAGGAAAACCTTCTATGCAGCCCATCTAATTACTAAAGGGTTTGCATCTAGAAATAAAGAGGTTATAGTGCCCCTCTACTCATCAATCATCAAACCCATCATAGAGTACAATGTCCCATTTGGGATGAACCTCACAAGACACTTCCAACAGCTGGAGAGACCACAAAAGTACCTCACCAAGAGGATTACTAGCCTCAAACATATGTCTTATGCAGCCCAACTGAAAAAACTCTGGCTGTACTTAGTGGCATATCGCTTATTCAGAGGTGATCTCTGCCTGACTTACACAGCCATGTCCAACTCAGAATTGATGGACATGCTCCACCTAAAGAAATCCAAGTCACTGCGAGCCACGTGCTCTAGTGAGCTAAACCTCGCCACAACAATAAATAGAACATGCTGGAGGGATAGATTCCTGTCACAGAGACTCTCCATGCTTTGGAACAAAATTTCAAACTACATTAGGCAGAGCCCCTCACTAACACTCTTCAAGAGAAACCTTGACGAGTGGATGGGTAACAGAAAATACACCCCTGAGATCACTTCATTGGCTCTGCTTGACAGAGTATCAGTTAATTAATCAATGGGGCGGCGAAAGCCAACACACTCGGGCTAGGCTTATAAATGCCCTCGGGCAGATAGCCTAGTACCTACCTATAAATAAGTCCTGGATCCCCTCTGGTCTGGGGGGGGGGGGCACCTCTTGGATGACTCTCTCTCTCTCTCTCTCTCTCTCTCTAGAGAAGCTGCTTTCCTCTGACTGGGTGGAACATCAGGGATCTTCTTTGGAACTACTGGAAGGGATTAGAAAAATGGTATAATATAACCTCTGGATATTATCCTCCTCACCCATAAATCTTTTGTGATGTCTAGCCAGGCTCCCTGGTGCAGGGGGGATAGCCAACCCCCGACTGCCTCCAGAGACACAGTCTGGCTTCCATTTAGGAGCTCAGATAGGATCTGCCCGAGAAAGAATCCTTAGACCCCTGGTTATGCAGACCACCTCTGCCACACATAAGGTGTCTTCCATTTGAGTTCCCCCCTCGGCCCAGTCGGGGGAGCTACCTCCATGCGATTCCTGAAAATTGACCCTAGGATTTATTGAACCACATCTTTCTACCGCCTCGTTGGTTCCTAGAAAATAACCTTTGAGGAGCAGAAAACTGTATGCCTACAGCAGACGGGATCTTTCCTTCTTATTTGCACCTGGACAGGGTGTCTTTTACCATAGGTGGGAAGTCTAAATGCCTCCTCTTGTATGTTCTTATCGAGGAACATCCTCAGTGGGATTCTCTGGGGAGGTATCAGATGAGATAATGATATCCTGATGGATGGACTGAAGACTAGTTTGAACTGGCTATCCCAGTGGAAGGAATGACAGAGACTCAGGACACAAAAGCAAATGAGATAGAGAAGTCTGATCCAAAGAGGACAGGGTTGTCTGTTCTCTAGGCATGCAGAAACTTTCTCCATTATCACAAAAGCAGATTGCCTAGTGGAAGCAGAAACCAACGGATCCCACAATGGAACTTCTTGGATCATCAGCTCCTGATGTCCTGAACACCGCTACCCCATCCCCAAAGTAGTAGTCAGAACTGGGTTATCTAACACACCAAGGTTCCAAGGAGGAAGAGATGGCTTCATCACCTTCAGAGTAGTCTCAAACCATGGCGCTAGCATCAATGCTTTGGCTCCAACAGTCCTCCAGCTCTGAAGATACTCAGTGCCAGGACTCAGAAAAAACACCAGAATTGAAGAAACAGTGACCTTTGGATTCAAAGATGCCCCCAAGGATTTCGGATCGGATGGCTCCAAAACAGAAAGATGGTTAGATAGAAGGAGAACTCAAAGGTGGTGTGGCTTTATGAAGGCTCTCGGGAACACAGCCAAAAGAACTTTTATATGAATCTGCATCCTGAAGGACTTCCTCATCATCCTATCCGCATCTGCTTCACACAGACCCGTGGAGGATCGAAGAGACAAAGCTGTTAAAAGGCCTAGAATGTCTTCTGGTCGATTGTTCAAGGAACAGAGATAGTGATCTGGAGGAGATAGGCTCTGAAAGCAAAGAGGGAGCTTGAATCAGTGGGGATCGTTCAGTTCTTGGCTGCAGATCTGAAGTGGTCACATCAGACTTTTTCTAGTTTTCTAGCTGGTAGTTCTGAGGGAGGCGAAGTAAATGTCGAACTGTAAGGACAATCAGAAGACTTTTTATGAATCCATGCTCTTTGTAACCATCGCCCATTTTATTCCATTTTTTTAGGGGTTTGAGCCCCAGCAATCACAGTGGAGTGTTTGGAAGGAATAAGACCCTTAGGATAAGCTTATTTTTCCTGTTAATCAATGCACTGGAAGTAAAGCTTGCGCAAATGTCACAGTCTACGCCTAGGTGTTTTGGACCTAAACAGTACACACTGTGCAGGCATCAGAGTTCGGAATCTTGTGCCTGCAAGATACATATCTGTTGAAACTGGTAGACTTGTCTGACTTTTCTTTAAAACTGTAATGAAAAATTACAATAAAAACCAATTACAGAGAAGTATTTATATCTAAGAAAGATAAACAGTTTTTTGTTTTTAACAAAGGGAAATAAAAAGGGGAATGAAAAACAAGAAATGACTACCAACAATAGTATTAATAGGAACTCAAGGAGTCCAAGAAAGGGCCATTACCGTACAAAACGGAATGCAAAAATAATAAGGGTTCATGGGAAGTATAGAGATATAACTATGAGTGTTGAGAAAAACTAAAAAGAATTAAAATGATTGAAAGGACAAATTATCAACTAACCAACTCCTAATGCTCGAGAGCTCGAAACCCACATCCGTTCACAATGACAGTAAATGAGATCTGTGATATGTTAAGGTTGGTGGTGCATTATAGGTAAATGGAGGACCTCGAGCGTTTAAGAATCCTACGATCTGGAAGAAGCGGCCAAGTAGGATTCAAACCCAAGAGTTGAGGAATAAATGAAAATGGACATCAGATTAACCATTAAAGAGGCCAGAAAGCCAAGACTACAGAAGACTAAACATTTACCAAAACTTCCTAGTTTTTCAACAACTTTCCTGTTTGCTGGAGAGTGACCACATGCTTTCCTATCCCCCAACCTATGATAAGCAGAAGAGTGGCAACTCAGACATTTTATGAAATTTTCTTTGGGATGTCTAGTGAGAGAACAGAAATTAGCAGATGACCAATGGAGAAAATAATAAAAAAAACACATCTTAAACATCAGAATGCAAAGAACAGCTTGTTCAAACAAAAAAAAAAAAACTCAAGGAAGAACTCTCCTATTTTCTTCCAAGTTTAAGTAATGACATTGCAGCTGAAATGACTGACAAGCAGACAGCATTTCTTACAGTAAATTTGAAAAAATCCAAGGGTTTCTTCAAAGAAGGGAGATGAGCTAGAAAGGGAGGGCTCACTGTACCAGTTCTACACACATCTCTTTAAACTTGAAACAGAAAGGAATTAAAAAAAAGAAAGAAAGAAAAAAAAAAAATAAATAAAAGAATCCTGCTTTCCTGCTTAGGGATACAAGGGCAGCTAACATCACATATTTAACTGCCACTAAGCCTGATGCGAGTGAATATATGATGGGGTGGAACTCAGGAGAGGTGGTGGCAAACCCTGAGAAGCAGATGCAGGGCAGAGGACCACCAATGCACATTACTGCTAGTGTGATTTTCCACATCCACCTACTTTCCATCAACTGCTGAACACATACTTACAGTCTACCACAGGGACAGGTACTGAAGACCTGAAAAGCACATGAAGACTTGTGGGCATGTTAACCACTGCTGGTACTAGGTCAACAGGCAGTAGGGAAATGAAGTGAATCATCAGACACTAAAATACATCCTAGGGATTCAAAGGCTTATTCCCCACTTACTCAAGTAACATCAAATTGTTACAGACGATAAAGGCAGTTGTGACTATCTTCCAAGAAAGCTCTTCAACCACTTGTATCTGTCTGCAGAAACGCCACATGACTTACTGCTACATGATGACCTTGCAGGTAAAAAATCTGAAGCCATCAAGGGTGAAGAGGTTAAGGTACAGCTTCATGATAGTGTCCACAACCTGAGATCTGCCCCCTTACCTTCTGTGCTTCTACTTGCAATCTCTAGATAGTGATGAAAGCCTTAAGCTTACATCTTCCATTACAGTTCAGACACAAAGTAGAAACACAGACAATTGTGACACAGTTAACATCTTGTTTAGGTCCCAGGTAAAAGACCACTCTCATGGTGGTCCTAAATAATGGTGTGGTGACTGCAGCACAAAGTGTTAGCTTTCTAAGCATAGAGTATGGCAGTTTTCCAACAACGCATACCAGCAGGTGATCTGAAATGCATCAACAGCTAAAAATCTGTAATTTTGAGTGCACATGCCTTTATGCAATGCAAACATTGTCCATATGTTATAGAAAGTTTCTGCACCTTAACTGTAGAAGCTCAAGATTCCCATAAGAAAATTCACATACAAGGGTACATACAAAAGCTGTACTAAGTAATTTGCCCACTTCAGAGAGGCTCTCTGCATAAATTCATTCACAATTGGTTATGAAATTGGTCCATCCTTCTAGACAACTAACAAAGTCCCTGACATTCTAAGAATATTTTCCTGTAAGGGGATGTTAATTCAGCTACAGATACAAACCCTGAATGGTCTGATCAAATGTCCAATCTGGTCAAGCTGGGTATCCAAAGAAACGCACAGACTAGAAGACAGTAAAGAAAAATGCTACCACAGCAGACATACCATGCATAGCACTATGGTGGACACCATCGTAGTTCATGGGCATGAAAAATCTGTTATACGAACAGACAGTTTGCAGAACAAAAGTAGGGAATGGGTAGACATTGCTAGCAGTGCAGCTGTCTTAGGACCTCTCAAATTAACCTCTCTGAATGATAATTCAAAGAAAATGTATGGTAATGTGACAAGTTTCAGAAAGTCTGATATCCTACTACATGCTTTGCTGAAGTGCTAAGAAGCTTTGCAAGCAAGCGATACTCAAGATATTCCAGGCTTAGCAGCTAAGCCCTAATAGAGATGGTCTAGGAAGACTGACCCAGATAAAACATACGCACAGGAATTAAGTGCCTGCTAACATGGGCTGAAGATGTAGTCTCCATGTATAGTGCTACAATGACATTCAGATAGTAGAGATGGATTATAGGGGAGTCCACGGTTTATTACCCGCTATACAAGCATTTCTGATGCAATCTGCAGCAATTGGAGAGACCCCAAAAGTTCCTCACCAAAAGGATAAAGGGACTCCAAAATCTGTCATATGCTGCCAGATTGAAGAAACTCCAGCTCTGTTCAGTCGCATACAGTCTGCTCAGAGGTGACATGTGCCTGACATACAAGGCCATGTCCAACCTGGAATTAATGGACATGCTCCACCTCAAAAAATCCAAATCCACCAAAACCACTAGAGCAAGCGACTTAAAGCTTAGCACGGACATAAACAGGACGTGCTGGAGGGATAGACTCCCTATGCTGTGGAATAAAATCCCAGTCCATGTGAGGCAGAACACCTCGCTGGCTCTGTTCAAGAGAAATCTTGACCTGTGGATGGGAGATCGTAGGTTTACCCTGGGAATCATCTCTGTGTCACTGCTGGACAGAGGTACAACAAACTAATGGGCACAGTATTTTTTCATATAAGGGGTGGCGTAAGCCACAAAAATTTGGGCTAGGCTTATAAATGCCTTAGGGCAGATAGCCTAGTATAAACCTATGAACCTATAAAACATACAATTATGATAATCAGTGTTCAGAGGTGTCACAGTTCAGTATCATTTAAAACAACTGCAATTTTTCAATGACTGCTCCAATGTTGAAGTATGATGTGCATTTATGCCTAGAATCATGGCCAAAAGATAAAACTCCATACCTGAAACATCTCCGAGCATCTCTGCAAGCAGCCATTTATCAATATGCTGGTATGTGATGCCTACTACGTGGCAAATAACTGTGGGAGAAAAATCAAAAAAAGTTCAGCAAAAGCAGCAAAACAGAAATGCCTCAATTTCCATTCACAAATATTTCTGAATGTCAAATCATGCAGACTTTCTACACTGCAAATTATGTTTTTTTTTTTGGTATGATAAACATTCCTTCAGATATACTCATTCCCGTCTTGTTACCTGTCTTCTGGAAATCAGCTCCATACTATATTATGAGTTAAAACACTGAAGGCATTACTCCAACAACACACAAGAACAATGAGAGAAATGTGGAGAGAAATGGTCACAACAGAGCAAAAACAGTTGTCTGGGGAAACGAAGAACAAAACAATTTTCATGCTTTATCACATAAGCAGTTTTTTCCTGACGAGTTTCCCAATAACTTAACTATGATGCAATACTGCTATATCTGCATTTGAAGGAGGTCTCTTGCCCCATCCTTAAACTCAGCATGAGATGTCCGCACATTTTGTTCCAGATTACACTGCCTTTGTGACAAGGAAATAGAAATAAAGAAAACATTCTAGATTTCAAAAGAGCAGACAAATTGTTTAGCACTGCTAACGGACTCATTAAATCTTGCAAATGGTCTACTCATGAAATTAAAAAAACAAATAAAACATTTAAAAACAGGCAACTTATTTTTACTGAACACAGATGATCTTGTGATTATCTGCTGTACTTTTTCTTTATGCTGAAGGCACTTCATGGAGAATTCCTGGGTAAAAATTACTTGCAAAACTCTAAGATCATGTTACTCATTTCACAAGGAAATGCATGGCTGGGACTTCCATGATGGATGCATACTGACTTATCAGCAAGTTGATTTGACCTCTCCCAGTGTGAAACCAGAAAATTGTGAAAAAAGGGCCAATGAAACTGCCATTTTGCATAAAATTCAGTCACTTGGTCATAATTACATTGCCTGGATGCCAATAAAGAAGAAATTGTAAGAAAAGGAGAAGAAAAGAACACTGTCTGGGAAGAGTCCTGCAGCTAGCTGTTCAGTAAAAAGCAGTTCAAGTTCCAGCTCTGGTATAGAAGATGGCTTCCAGTAATTTAGGCGAAAAATAAATCAAATGTACTCAGAGGGGTTTTTAAAAAAAAAACAGAAACTGAAGGAATACATCAACTCTAATAACAGGCTGAAAAAATAGAAGCTTTATCTAGCTATTCAGATAAACTCATAAAAATTGATAAAAAAATATATATATAAAGGTTGAAATGAAGAAAAAGGCTGGCAAAGCCCGAGACTTCTCATCTCAAGAAGATGTCCTTCCATATCACTGTTGCAGTAGTCATAACAGTAGGGATCCCTACAGAGGGCGGCTCGACATCTGGCCAGTATACCAAAGCCTTTAGGTTGCTTTCAGGTACACATACATCACACGTATGTACCTCGTTAACGCCGGGCATAAAAGTGACATCTGGATGTACATCCTCAGAACTTCTTTGCCACCAGTCAGAATGCCATCTCTGATTGTCAGTTTGATCTCCAGAGAAATTGCTGGTGTACCTAGCCATTCAAATAACTGCCCCATTGGATTTTTTTTGCTCATCTTTAGTTGCTTTTGTTTTTTTTTTTTTTGGTGGGGTTCCATGTCATCAAGGAAGGGTAAATGCCAGTGTGGGAGACAGATACCCCATAAAGACCATCACGAGCTGTGCTTCTTTGGTTTAGGGGTTTCTCACAATCATACGTCCTGCAATATTTCTCAGGTTTTTGTGACAAAGACCTTGCTCAGTCATCTTTCACCCCTCTTTATTTAGAAAACTAGCGTCCCAAACTTTTAGCGCAAGATGCTATGAAGAGCAATTCCCAGCCTGAGGGTCAGCCATCTTCGAAGAAGAAAGCCAAAATGTTTGGTCAGATTCTTGGACTGTACCTCCTACATTGGACGTCTCTCTCGAGGCTGATGAAAGCCTGGAGGTTGGTCTGGTTTTTGGGTTGGATTCCTCTGCTGTGACAGTTGAGGTCGGCATGGATCCAGCTGCTCGCACGTCCTTGGAAGTTTTGCCCCCAAAGGGCCTAGGGAGGTTATTCACATTGTAGTGAAGTACGACGTCCCAACTACGATTCGGTGTAAGCCGACGCTGAAGCCTTCTTCGTTTTATAAGGTGGATGTCCCCTTAAAAAAGAAGCAAAAAGACAACCTGTTGCTTCTGCTCCCAAGGACCCTCAAAGTGAACGGCAGAAAGCCCTTATGGCCTTGAAGCCTCTTCAGGGGGGCTCTGCTCTGGATGTTCCTTAGTCATCTTCCCCTCTCAAGAGATCTAGGGATCAAGATTCCTCTGAAGAAGTGGAAGATTTACAGCAGGAATCCTTGACCTATTCCACAAAGATTCCTTCTCCTCTGGAGTATGATTCTGAGGAAGACAAGTCGAACAGTCCTGAATCTCCTTTGGAGGAGATTTCTTTTGGGGACACCACTGCTAGGATGATGGAGTTCTTCAAATGGGATTTTTCCCAGGTGTCTGAAGTGCAGAGAAAATACCTTGAGATCTTTCAAATGTGTTCTCCTAGACCCTCTGCTGTTCCTCTTGTTTTGGCTGCTTTACTGGATGCAGTTTCTTCTGCTTCTCAGGTTCCAGATTCTCAGCCCCCTGGTCTTAAGAAACCAGACTGGTTTTATGAAGTGCCTGATGATTGTAAATTCCTTTACAAGTGTCCATCTGCTGACCCTTCTGTAGTCTCTGTGACATCTGATAGCCTTCCAAATTACTGCCCTCTAAGCCTCTTCCTTCTGATAATGACAGCAAGACCATGGAAGACTGATTAAGGTGGTTTATACTTCAGCCACCCTTGTCTTTCGGGCTGTTACTTATCATATTACCAGATATGTTTTGGCTCTTTCTCAGGCTTGTCTGCTTATTTCTGACCTTACTAATTCTGAGGGCAAGACTTCTGCCTTGTCTCAGTTAGAGGCTTCTTCTCAGGTAGCGAGCCATTATTCCATTAAGTGTAGTTATGATGCAGCAGATGCTTGCTCTAGGGCTGCTGCTTCAAGCTCTGTTTAGAGGAGATATTCCTAGCAATGGCTTCACCCTCTGCCTGATGACATTAAGGATAAGTTGATGTATGCTCTTCTGGACAACAAATGTTTGTTTGGTGCTGCTGCTACTGATCTGTTCAAGTCCCTGCAGCAGAAAGGCAAGAAGTTACATGATCTGAAACATTTTTGTTTCACCAGTGCCCAAGTTCCAGAGGAACTACCCTACTAAACCAGCTTTTGTTAGAAGGCAGTCTCACCCTTCTTTTAAAGGTAAAAAAGGTGGTAGGAGGGCTCCTCCAGCTAAATCTACCCAGACTACGCCTGCTCAGAAGTCTTCCTTTCCTGACAAACCAGGGGCTGTCTGACTACCAGACTCTTCCCAGCCACATTCCTCTTTCTCTTTGTCTTTCTTTGCCTCTTCACGTTTGGTTAAGCATTACCCAAGATTCTTGGGTTCTTTCCATTATCCACCATGGGTATTTCATGGTTTGGACATCTCCTCCCCCCTTCATGGGTATTCCTCAGCCACCTTAAGAACAGTTAAGGTTTTTTCCAGAGGTGCTTCAGGATCTTGTGTCTCAGGGAAATATTCAAGATGTTCCAGTTGCTCAGAGGGAAAGAATTTTATTCCAGAATGCTTTTGGTCCCCAGGATAGAAGGCACTTGGAGACCCATTCTGGATCTTTCTCACCTGAACACTTTTCTGAAAGGTCCCTTCAGATTTCGTTTCTTATGCTACTTCCTCAGAATCTCAAAGATGCTTACCTGCATATACCTATTCATCCCCTATTCAGGAATGTTTACGTTACTCTGTTGCTTCCTGACATTTTCAGTTCTCTGCTTGGCCCTTTGGCCTCTCTACTGCCCCAAGGGTGCTCACCAAATACCTAGCTCCTGAGATTGTTTGGATTGAGGGGATCCAAGTATTTTCTTATTTGGGCGATCTTCTGTTTCAAGCATACTCTCCAGAGATCCTTTTACAAAATCTTCATTGTGCCATTTCCCTTCTGCAAAGCTGGGGTCACAAAAAACTTCAAAAAAGTCCTTTCTAACGTCTTCTCAAGACTATCTTTTTCTAGGCTGCAGGATTCAGAAGGTGCTTATGCTGGCATCTCTAGTCTCCTTCCAACATCTTGACTCTAATTTCCTTCTTTCAAAATCTTCTTCCTCTGACCTCTATCACAGCCATGGAGTTTATGAGAGATCTGTGATTTATGGCATCCACCATCCCTAATTTCCTCTAGCCAAGCTCCACATGAGAAAATGTCTGTGGCCTCTGAAGTCAGTTTGGCTTCAACATGAGCATCCTCTAGACTTTGTAGTTACTCTTCTTCCTTGTCTAAAGAAGGAATGTCACTGGTGGATTTAGCAGTTGTCTCTAAATCCAGGGCTCCTCTTTCATCCCCTGCTTCCATCTCAGAGCTCTTCAGAGACGCCTCAGATGTGGAATGGGGAGCAGAGTTTTGCTCCCTAAAGGTGCGGGGTGTGGTCTCCTCCATCAGAAAAAGCACATAATTGTCAAAGAGATGAGAGCTCTTCCGTCAGCGCTTCAGGCTTTTCATCCCTCTTTTCTCATCAGGATCTCTCAAAGTATTTATAGACACAGTGATGTGGTATGCAAACAAATGGGAGGGGGAGATGCTATCTTATCTTCTTTACCGGTTGGCACTCCTGGTGTGTGATCTGGCTGTCCAGTATCAAGGGACTCTTCAACCAGTTTATTTTCCCTCAGGTCAAAACATTGTGGCAGACAGTCTGAGCAGGTCCTTAACTCAACCCCATGAATGGATGCTTCACAGGGATGCATTTCTGGACACTGTCAACTGGTGAGGTACTCCTCAAATAGAGCCATTTGCCTCCCCTGTGAAAAGAACTTCAACTTTGTGCCAGAGTCCCAGGTCCTCTGGTTTGGAAGGTGGATGCCCGCTCTTTCTTGGCAGGTGTCGTTTCTTTGGGTTCCCTCCCCTTCCCCTCAGTCCAAAAATCCTGTTCAAAATTCAACAGGATGCTCCTCAAAATCTTGCTGGTGACTCTCTTTTGGCCGAGAAAGTATTGGTTCCCTCTTCTGCATTTAGCCAAAAGCAATCACCACAAGTTACCTCACAGTGTCGAACTACTCACACAAAACAAGGGATTTCTCATCCATCCCCACCTCTCCACTCTTCAGCTGACACTGTGGGTGGCAGGATTTTGATTCCGCATAGACACCTTTTTTTCTGAGGACGTGCTTAGAGTTCTGCAGGAGGCCAGGAAACACAATACTAGAAAATCCTACTTACCTAAATGGAAGACGTTTTCTTTTTGCTGTCTTTCTCATAACCTGGATCCACTTTCTATGGATATTCCTTTGGGTCTCCCCTATCTATGTGAATTTCTCAATGCTGGTTTGGTCTATTCTTCTGTCAAGGCTCACTTATCAACTAACTCTGCTTGTCTGCCTTTTTCCTCTTCCTTTGGCTTCCAAATTTGAAGCTAAACAATTTCTTAAAGGCATACTTCATACAAGGCCTCCCAGGAAGCCTGTTCCTCCTTCCCAGGGATCTTAATTTTGGTTTGGAAAAAATTGACTCAGGCTCCTTTTGAGCCTGCTGCTTCAGCTTCCTTGCAGCATTTCTCTTGGAAGACTGCTCTTTTGTTGGCCCTTACTACTGCCAGACAGGTATCTGAGCTCCAAGTCCTTATGACTTGACCTCCTTTTTTGGTATTTCATAAGGACAGGGTGTTCTTGCGTACTAATCCTCGTTTTATGCCTATGGTGGTTAATAAATGGTCTCTTAATCAGTGTACTCATTTGCAAAACATTTTCCCCCCACCACAATCTGCCAATGAGAGGGTGCTGCACGCATTGGATGTACATAGACAATTCAGATTTTATTCAGATACGACTATTAGGAATTCAGATCAGTTGTTTGTTTCTTTTCATTCTAGGTCCCTATGATTAGCTGTATCCAAGCAAACCATTTCTTCTTGGCTCTCAAAAGCCATTGCTTTTTGTTATTCTTTTCATGGTAAGAGCCTTCCTTTTCCCATTAAGCCTTATTCTACTAGGGTTCTGGCTTCTTCTGGTGCCTTTTTTTTCAAGGGTTTGGATACCAACTCTATTCTTGAGGCAGCTACCTGGACTTCTGTGCATAATTTTACTAAGCACTACAAGTTGGATGGAATCTCCAGAGCTAGAGCTGGTTTTGCTAGGGCCATTCTTCATGGCTTCCTAGAGGGCTCAGCTGGTCCTTCCTCCGCACAGGTTTCTTCTTGAGCTGAGGCACTCTCCCTACTGTTATGAATACTGCAACAGTGATATGGAAGGATATACTACATTTGTGTAAAATCATACCATAACGGTAGATGTCCTTCTCTTTACTACTGCAGTATTCACTCCCTTCCTCCCTCCGCACCCTGGTCCATTTCTCTTCTGGATGTACTGTCTTTTCCTTGGACTGGCATTCCTACTGGGGCTCTCAGTTCTGAGGATGGTACATCCGGACATCACCTTTATGCCCTACATTATGCGAGGAGCATGTGTGTGAAATATGGCATACCTTAAGGCACCCTAAAGGCTTTGGTGTACCGGCTGGACATCGAGCCGCCCTTGGCAGGGGATCCCTACTGTTATGAATACCGCAACAGTGAAGAGAAGGACATCTACCATTATGGTAAGACTTACACAGCTGTACTTTGTTTTGAAAAACAGCAGCATTAAAAGACAGCACACACAAAAACCCGAGATTTGCTGCTGAACCAGAGAAACTGCAAGTAACCGTCTGTATTAATTTTATACAATTACAAATAGCAAAATGATTGGCGTCCTACGAGTGTAATACTTCTGTTTGACAGAACACTCTGAAGTTAATATTCACAACCTGGAATAGCGTAAGCTGGGAAGAAATAGCCAGGGAATTGTTATGGCTAGGCTTGTATAGGCCCTAGGGCTGATAGCCTAGTACCAACCTATGAACCTATGAAAGCTGCAGTATACACAGTCATGTGATGTTCCAACCATACTGAAAGACAGCCTACCTCTAAAGGAAATCTGGACATTTCCTAAACAATACAGTAATCAGTTTTTACACACCTCAATACTACTAGATCACTAAGTATCAAAATACTATTTTAACCAATTTTTACAAGTATATCTCCTTCATAACAAAGTACTAAAACAATGATCCATTTGACAATTTTAGCAGTCATCTTAGGTATCACTTTCTCCCTCTCCACTAGCAGCACAGCCCAATGTCCAGTGGAAGGCGCCAACACTGTTTGCTCAAGTTACTAACAGTCACTATACAAAAAAAATGCAATACTGTCTAGAGTCCCCCCCCCCCCCCCCCAAACACAGACTGACACTCTTACCGCTCACCCTAATCCTTTAATATCCCATCCTCTCTTGGGATCAAGACAGTCAATATTTTGAGATTTCTCAACAAAACAAAAAATGCATAGTCGATGATCCACTGGCCAGTGTCCAGTTATGCTGCCATCATCCAAACTTTCTCTTTCCAAAAGGAATGCCAGCAATTCAATACACTGGTTCCGTTTATAGTTTTCTGCCCCTTACTTCACAGCCCACTCATGCAACTGGACTTTCCTTCTGTAGGCCTCCAAGGGTTTGCTGTGTGAAAGCAGAGTCTGACTTCACCCTCTTCACATAGTGCTCATATTCCCTGACAGTATCTTGGCTCATGTAGAAGGCCTATCAGTTTTTATTCTATATTAATATCTTCCAGCTCAGTAACATAAGTTCTACATATTTCCATCACTGTCACATACTTCTTGCAAAACCTACAGGGCTTTCAGATATCTTACTTACTATTTTAGATGGAAATGCACACATATTGAACAAAAGCAAACCAACCACCATGGCTCCCAGCTCAGGTGACTCCCACTCCCCCATAATACATAACTTTGAGGCTGAGGAAAATGCTTCCAAACATGGATGCTAAGTGTTTAAGAGCTGTGAACAAGACACGAAAATATTGTTTTTTTCTGAGTTCAGTAACATTAAGGATTGCCAGATTTAACAGCTTGCTCTATTACAAAAATACAGATAACTAAATAAAAAGAAGTTATGTTATGTTCTTACCATAATGTTCCATCTGTGCTATTTTCATTGTTCCTCGATGTGTGGGTTTTGGATTCGATCTCAAATACAACTTGGCTGCTTTCCAAGCTCAAAATTCGATGATCAGGCTCCTCCACTCCATCCCATAATGCCTCCCTCCCCCAGGATACCTCAGATCGAGTTTGCTTAAATTCATACAGCTAAGATATCCATGTTGATACAGATGAAGAAAAAGGTTCAGGAGTTCCTGAGAGAATCCAACTTCATCAGCTCTACATGAAAAACAGGCCAGGAAGAAGAAGGATGGGGAAGTTTAGGAAGAATGAAAATAGACAACACAGATGGAACATTATGGTAAGAACATAACTTTTCTCTAATGTCATTTTCATTCGTTCCTCAACCTGTGGGACACAGTCCCCAGCTGCAGAGAACCTAGGATGGCCCTTATGGAAGGATATTCCGAAGCACCTTAGTACCAAAGGCAGCTCTTTCCCTGGAAATGATGTCCAGTTTGTAATGAGAGATAAAAGTACGAGACCTTGACCAAGAGGCAGCTTGATATCATCAATTGACACTGTACAGGAAAAGGCTTGAGAAGTTGCCATAGATCTCGTCCAATGGGCTTTGACATGCCCTGGCAAGGGGATACCGTTTGATGAATAAACAAAGGAGATGCAGTCTCACAACCATCCGGCCTGGTCTCAAAAAGATATAAACAGCTGGTCAGATTTTCTGAAGATTTCCTCTTGTACAGATAAAAACATAACTGCCTATGAACATCCAGAAGATGCAGTCTGTAAACTCCTTTATTCCGAAAACTGGGGAAGAAAACCAGGATGTGAATGGACTGATTGATATTGTCTTCTTTGGCCATTTTAGGTAAAAAGAATGTATTAGTCCGTAAGGAAACTCTATCCTTATGAAAGATGAAATAAGGAGGTTTAGCGGGCTTGGAGACCAGAAACCTTTTTTGCGGATGTATTCACCACCAAAAAAGCAGTTTTCCAAGAGAGAAAAGTCTGATCCACTTTAGCTGCTAGTTCAAAGGGAGGAAGGACTAGGGCTTGTAAAACCAAAGTAAGATCCCAAGGAGGCAATGGATCTTTGACTGGAGGATGGAGTAAAAAGGTGCCCCTGAGAAAAAAAAACTCACATAGTTTAGAAGACTGTAAGGTAGCAGAGCTTTCCCCAATGTGGAAGTGCAAAATAGCTGCCAGCTGAACCTTCACCATGGAATAGCTGGCTGTGTTCAGGAAGGGAAAGGCCAGCAAACCTAAAGTCACAGAAAGTACAGTTTTGTACCTACCATAAATGTAGATGTCCGATAGGAATGCATCTGCAGTCCTAACAAATGGGTTGTCCTGTCGTCAGGCAGCCCTTCGGTCGGCCGGATTCCAAAGTCTGGGTCTGGCTTCGGCTGGAGTCGCACTTCACCCGACGTCATAGCTGCAGTTATTCGGGTATAAAGGCATCAGCCGACGCCATTTTCCTCAGTGTTTCTTGCCCCAGATGCCAGGTGCCCTCTTGGATGGCTAAATTTGGATAAATGCCAATGTTTCCAAATAGTAGAGAGCAGCAAACACATAAAATAAGCATGTATGTACATATATACAAACAAATACACCATAATAGATCCCCCCCAAGCTAGCTGAAAGATGGCAAATACCCTAGGAGTACCACAGAGGGGAAGGGTGGGTAATCCTGACTGCAGATGCATTCCTATCGGACATCTACATTTATGGTAGGTACAAAACTGTACTATGTCCTTCAAGGATGCATCTGCAGTCCTAACAAATGGGTAGAATACCATAGCCAAACTAGGGGAGGAGGAAAGAAGAGAGATTATGGTGTAGCTAGGATCCCTTGCAAAACAGCAGTGGCAAAGCCTGCTCGGGATCTAGAGTATAAAGGTAAATTATAATGCTTGGCAAATGTATGCACGGAGGTCCAAGTAGCAGCCTCTATAATGTCCTTGGTAGCCACCCCTCGTAAGAAAGCTGTAGTAGTGGCTGTAGCCCTTGTGGAGTGAGGCCTGATGTTCTCTGGAGTTTTCTTTCCATGGAAGGAGTAACAAAATCTAATGCAATTTCCTATCCACTTGGAGATTGTCTGTTTTGAAATTGCTTTTCCTTCCCTTCCTGTTGCATATGCTACCAGAAGCTGGTCAGTTTTCCTATTGCACTTGGTCCTGTCCAGGTAGTAGCGTAATTGTCTATGTACATCCAAGGTATGCAACACCCTGTTCTGTGGGTTGGGGAAGAATGTAGGTAGGTGGATAGCCTGGTTTAAAGAGACTCTGGATACCACCTTAGGCATAAATGTAGGATTTGTTCTCATGGACACTGTCTTGATGGAAGATCAGGAAGGGTTGCACTGCCATTAATGCCTGTAGTTCAGAAACCCTTCTTGCTGAGGTGATTGCTAGCAGGAAAGCAGTTTTCCAGGATAAGTATTGTAATTCTGCTGTTGCTGCTGGTTCGAAAGGAGGAAGTGTCAATTTTTCTAGCACAAAGTTCAAGTCCCATGCTGGCAATGGTGGTTTCCTAGGAGGCTTTACATTTTTAATTCCTCTCAGAAACTGCCTGAGCAAAGGGTGTGAGAAGACAGGGGGATCCAAGCTGTATTCTGCCGAAATAGCTGATGCGTGTATCTTGATGGAGGAATAGGACAGGCCTGCATGGAAGAGCTCTGCCAAGTACTCCAGGATGTTGGCTATGTTTACCAGTGACACATCTTTTCCCTTTGCAGTACTCCAAATGAGATATCTTTTCCATTTTGCTGCATAATTCTTTCTTGTAGAAGGTCTGCGAGCCTCAAGGATAATGTCTTTAACCCTTTGGGATAAATTTGGGTTAGTTGCTCTTATGTAATGTTCCAGGCAGTCAGCTGCAGAGTTTTCAGGTTTGGATGCAGGATGTTGTAGTTGTTCTGTGTTAATAGCAATGGGATCAGGGGTAGTGTCCACATTTGTCCCCGAGACATGCTCCTCAGTAATGGGTACCAATGTTGTCTTGGCCAGTCTGGAGCTATCAGGATGATCCTTGGATGTTCCTCTTTGATCTTCAATAGCACCTTGTGCATCAAAGGAAGTGGTGGGAATGCATATACTGTCAGGTTGTTCCAACTGAAAGATAGGGAGTCCACCTTCCAAGCAAGTGGGTGGTACGTTCTTGTGCAGAATTTCTTGAGCTGGTGATTGAGTGGGGATGCAAATAAGTCTATTTGTGGTAGTCCCCATTTTCTTGTGATGGCTTTGAAGATGTCCGGGTGTAGCATCCATTCGTGGGCATCCGTGGTAGTTCTGCTTAATATGTCTGCTAGAATGTTCTTTTCCGGTACAAAATTACCTGTAGCTGAATATTGTAGCTCAGAGCCACATTCCATACGTCCAGTGCCATCCAGCATAGAGGGTATGAATGTGTGCCTCCCTGTTTGTTGATGTACCACATAACTGTGGTGTTGTCTGTCCTTATCATCAACTGTCCTTCTTGGAGGAATGGTCTGAATGTCTGGATTGCCAATTTTACTGCTAGCATTTCCTTTAGATTTCTGTGCAGGTGCAGCTGGTCTTGAGTCCATAGGCCTTGTATGCACTTGTCCAGCATGTGGGCCCCCCAACCGAGGTCTGAGGCGTCCGTTGTGATGGTTTGGCTTGGTTGAATGTTGTAGAAGGGCAAACCTGCGTTTGATTGACAGGCCTGAGCCCACCATAGGAACTCTTGCTTCAGGCATGGAATTAGTGGGATTTTGGTTTCTAGGCTGTGTCTGTGTTGAGACCATAAATTCTTCAGGTACCACTGTAGCTTTCTCATATGCAGTCTGGCATGAGGGACTAGAATTATGCAGGATGCCATGAAGCCCAGGGCTTGCAGTACTTTTCTTGCTGTTAGATGGTTCTGCTTTGTTAATGCCAAGAAGTAGAGAGGAAGTTGTTCTTGTTTTTCCACAGTTAGGAATGCCATCTGCTGTGATGTGTCCAGCTCTGCACCTAAAAAGGTTATTCTTTGGGATGGTATCAGCCTTGACTTTTTTATATTGACTGTATATCCCAGGGCTTGCAGCAAGTAAATGACTCTTTGTAAGTCTTCTGTTAGCTTGTTTTTGTTGTCCGCTTGTATGAGGCAGTCGTCCAGGTAGGGATAAATTTGTATTCCTGAAGTCTGCAATGAGCGATTACTGATGCCAGGCATTTCGTGAACACTCTGGGCACAGTAGATAAGCCAAAGGGCAATGCTGAGAATTGATAATGCTCTGATCCTGCAAGAAATCTGAGGTATCTTCTGCAATTTGGTCGTATGGGGACGTGCAGGTATGCCTCCTTGAGATCTAGAGTTACCAGCCAAGACTCCTTGCCCAGCATGGGAAGAAGCTGCTGTAGGGTCAGCATTTTGAATTTTGGAACAATGAGGAATGTGTTTAAAGCGGACAGGTCGAGAATAGGCCTCCATTTTTTCTCTTTCTTGGTACCAGGAAGAGTCTGGAGTAAAATCCTTTCCTTGTTCCATAGATGGTACCTTTTCCACAGCTCTCATTCTTTCTAGTTGAGCTATTTGTTTTAGAGCTTCTATCTTTTGATTTGGTGGTAGGTTTGGCATTCCTCTTTTTCCTGGTACAGTATGGAAATGAAACCTGTAACCTTGGTCTATAGTTTGCAAAATCCACTTGTCCCTTGTGATGTAATGCCAGTTCTTTGAAAATAAGGCTAGCTTTCTGCCTAAGGGTGCTGCTAGCTGTTCCCTGGTAGGCGGTGCCAGGGCCAAGTCACTGTGATTGTCCTGTTGCAGTGGTAGTGGCTGTGTCTGTGCCTCGCTGGTTGTTGCCCTGCCACTGGCATCCCCTGTAGGCACCTCTGGATTGATTTCTGCCTCTTGAACGCCTATTCCTGCCTCTCTGTGTTTTAGAGGAGTCTGGAAAGGACCAATTTTTAGAGGGCCAGTTCCTGCTAAACCTTGGAGGTTGCACCTGTAAGAAATCTTACACTGTTTGTACAGATTTTGCCTTTTCTTCCATTTTCTTCAATACCTGCTGAGCAGGAGAACCAAATAAATTGACCTTGTCCATGGGAGCATCTAATAATTTTGATTTGACATGGTCCGGCAAGGCCTGTTCTTTCAACCATGCATGCCTTCTGATAACTGTGCCAGTCATGGCTGATCTAAAGGAAGCCTCCAGTGCATCATAGCCGCATTTTAAAGAATGGTTACTAACTTGCTGAATGTTATGCACCATTTCCAGAACATATTTCTTATCTAAAGAATCATCAGAGGACAGTTTTTAGTTAACTGATCAAGCATAAACTCCTGATACTGAACCATATGAAACTGACAGTTCAAGGCCCTAGCTGACAGAGTAGCAGAGGTGTATACTTTTTTACCCCATCTCTCTAAGGACCTGGATTCCCTTTCAGAGGGGAGGGGATTTTTAACAGAGGTAGATGCTACTGCCTTAGGCCCCTGGGAGATAGTCTCGGGATCTGCAAAAGGAGCCTTGTATAAATGGTGATGTGTGTCCGGGACCCTGTAGAACCTATCGGGCTTAGCAGGGGCTGGAGGTAAAGAATCAGGAGCAGTACAAGCATCATTAAATGCATCATCTACAACAGAAAGAACTGGAGGTATAGCTAAAGGCCTATGTTGTGGTAAATGCAAAAAGGTCCTAAGCCTTTTCCTGGAATCTGAAAAGTCTTGGCCCTGCCACTGAAATTGTTCCCTCATGGCATGTAAGGTTTCCCCAAAGGAAAATTCCTCAGGTAGAGAGGCAGAAGGGATCGACTCTTCAGCATCAGAGTCTTCGTAGGGAGAATAAGGAGCCTCTGGAGGGTCTGTATTGTCTGAATCATCCGAGGAATCATCCGTGGACACTGGCTCAGGGGGCTCTGCTCTAGGTCTCTTTTCTGGAGGTGGCTGAGAGGCCCTGTCTGGATGAGGTTGGGATCCCCTTATTAAAGAAATAAGATCCTCTGCCAAAGAAAGCATTTGGGAACTGGAACTGGGCCTGTGAGAGGGGGGCTTAACAGGCACAGACTTAGTAGTTTTGGCTGCTTTAGCCCTGGCAAAAGCCTTAATGGACATGGCTGCAGGAGGCCTAGCAGCTCCACGTGCAGGGGTGGATACATCCAAGGGGATAGTGTCCGACAATTCCTGTGAAACCACAGCGGCAGGTTGTATTTCAGAAGCCGATTCTACCAGGTTTGAAGAGGCCTCAGTAGAAGGCATGGATTCGGCTGAAACAAGGACCGTTTGCTCGGTTTCGGCCGAAACCGAGACACTCGCGGTTTGCTTAACCGCGGTTTCGGCTGAAACCGCGGACCGCGAGTGTCGGTCCTTTTCTGCGCTTTTGGCGATTTGTGTAGTCGGAGGATCCGACGGCATAATATACGCAAAATCAGAACCGAAAAACTGTTCAGCAAACTCCGACCGACGTCTAAGCGTCCGTCGGTTAAAAGAAGCACAGGCTAGACAAGCTGCTACGTCGTGGTCTGGGCCTAAACAAGGTAAGCAGTAAGAGTGGAAATCTTTATGAGGTATTTGTTTCCCACAAGTTAAACAGTTATTCACTTTTTCTGACATCGGCTGAGGCGAGAAAGAGTCCCCAACGGGGTACTTAGCTTTTTAGAAGTCTTCGAAGTAGTTATCTCTGGATCTGACTGACCGGCACTTGCGAACAGCTTCTGCTTCGGGCGCCACGCAGCAAGAAAGACTGAGGAAAATGGCGTCGGCTGATGCCTTTATACCCGAATAACTGCAGCTATGATGTCGGGTGAAGTGCGACTCCAGCCGAAGCCAGACCCAGACTTTGGAATCCGGCCGACCGAAGGGCTGCCTGACGACAGGACAACCCATTTGTTAGGACTGCAGATGCATCCTTGAAGGACATCAGGAGCAGCAAAAGTATCTATGAACTCTGAACCCAGCTAGAAAACCTTTTCCATTTGCTCTTATATATCTTCTTAACAGAACCTTTGTGAGCTGATATCAGGATTATTAATTAAATCAAAAAGTGCTTCAACAAAGTATTAGTTTAAGTGTGTGCACACTTATGCAACCAGCTTATTGTACTTTTTTTATTTTTTGTATTTTTTTCCCCCAACAGCTTTGTTTGTTTTTCAATTGAATTGTACATGTTATAGGTCACATAAAAGGTGGGAAAAGCTTTGAAAGGATTTATTGTTTTCTCTCTTTTTTTATATCACAAAAACCTGGCATTTTAACAGGGGTGTGTACACACTTTATATCCACTGTACCTTCTGGAACACTTCTCCATGTTGATATGGTAGTACTCATCCTTCAGGTCTACTGATCACATCCAGTCATCCATCTGCAGAAGCAGTAGGATGAATTGGATCATGACCATTTTGAATTTTTTACTGAGTTGTTCAGGGATGTCAAATCCAAAATTAGCCTTAGGTCCCCTGTTTTCTTTGATACTAAAAAGAACCTTGAGTAATAGCCCAATCTGGCTTGGTCAGGTGGGACCGCCTGGAAGACTCTTTTACAGCACCTTTGTAGTTTCTAGCGCTGCTGCCTCCGTCTGATTGTGAGACACATCTGGGAGGTAAGATCTCGGTTTGGGAAGTTTTAAGAAGGGAATGGAGTATCCCTCTGGATATGATCCTTGCGTTCCTTCGTTGAAGGTTGTGCGTTAAGCCCGGCAAGCCAGTATGTAAAAATCTACTGCCAATCATTAGCAGACCGGAGTTCCGCTGTGGCGACCCCTAACCGGGAAAAGCCGAAAGACTACACAAACACACACACCCACTGATCATTTGTGATGGCTGTCCAGGCTTCTGGGTGCAAGGATAAGCGCCGCCCCAACTGCCTCCACAGACGGACAGTCAGATAACCCTTCAGGAGCACTGAAAGGGTCTGTCTGAGGAAGAACCCCCCCCGAGACCCTTGATTTTGCAGACCCCCTCTGCACCTGGGATGGTGTCTACCATTTTAACTGTTTCCTCCCGCCTCTGGGGAAAATATCTCTGAGAATCCTGGAAAGGACCTTGAGATTTTTTGAACCACAGTTTTTTTTTCCTCCATGCTGATTCCCAGAAAAGGATCTCTGTGGAGCAGAAAAACACATTCTGATAGCAGACAAGGTCTTCCCATCCATCTCTCTGTGGGAGAGTCTGGGAGCCAAACAGAGATGAACCATCAAAGGGTGCGTTGACAAATGACACCTTGAAAGATTCCACAAAATCAGCCGCATCCAGGCATGACGCCTAATGGCAATGCCAGAACAGGTGGCCCTAGAAGAGCCTTCAGCCGCATAGGCAATCAGCCTCATTGACAAATTAGAAATCAATTGAGAAAAACGTGTTTCATTCCTCTTTAGACATGAACTCGGGGACCGAACTAGAGAGTTCCTTGATTAGGTCCCTCTGAAGTCTGGTAAAATGGGATAAACAGTTTAACGCTTGTAAGGAAAAAAAAAGTGGATGAAGCGCAAGCCCTCTTGCCAAACCTCTCCAAAGTCCTACATTCCCTGTTAGGGGAATGGACAGAGGAGCTCTCCTGAGCTACCCCCTTTTTGGGGGCTGCCATGACAACCATGGCATCTACTGGGTCCCTTTAGTCCAGTGGGTTTTGTCCAAGGGAGCACTTAAGATGCTATCAGCCCACTTGGGTATGGTCTCTAAGATGTCTGGATCCTTCCATACCCTAGTATAAACTAGCTTGATAAGATGATCCACTGGGGGGGGGGGCCCAGGATGTATACGGGCCACTGCCAAAAGCCCCCAGGAGCACTTACTCCTTTGAGACAGGCTTAGGGTGGACCATCCACCCTTCTGGCTGGGAATTTCCAAGATGTCCGCAAAAAGAGACATTGTCAGGTGGATATCTGGGAGACCCCTCCCTTCCTTGAAATCAGTGTCTATAGTAATGGATTCCTGCAGGGAATCCAGGTGTCTGCTTTTACACCCCTTCTTCCAAAGGGCCTCCTTTGTTGGATACTCCAGAGAGGTGTCTGAAGAAAAATGGGGTTCAACAGAGGGAACAGTTTGGGGGCTTTGCAGCACCGGCTGTCCCAGTGGAAAGCTAGAGACCTCAAGGACAGACTCTTTGGCAGCAGAGGCAGGATCTGATGGTGGGTGAACCAGGAAACCCCTAGGATGGATGAGGACCCTCTCCACCACCTCGAAGGCAGATGGACTGAGAGGATTCGAGAGCATCCCTGAAGGTGTTGGTGCCGAGCTATCGAATACAGAGGTTCTGAGGCGAAGCAGTGGCTTCAAAAACCTCAAAATCAACCCCCCGGACTTGATGGCCAAGCTACAGCTCCAAGAGGCACTCGGCCTCAAAGCCATCAGAGCAGGTGTAAGGGAAACTGTCGGACTCAAAGTGGAAGCAACTCTTGGATCAGATGTCTCGTTTCTCTGGGCCATCAGACCAGACAATCCGAAGCAAGAGGTCAGATTGGAGAAGGCGCTATGGGATGAAAAAGGGAATGTCTGCTCAAGGATTCAGAAGGGGACAGAGCCAGTAGTACCCCTGAATCTGCACCTTTAGAAATTGTCTCAGTCTATCCACCTCGTGTTCTGACAAGCTCTGGGAAGACTTGACGGAAGCGGATGTGGAAAATGGTCTGGACACTGGCTTGAGTGAGCCCTCCTCGGGAGGAGGGCTCTGAGACAAAACACCCAGCTATGAGGACACGGTCAGAGCATGGGGAGCTGAGGGAACAGGTAGCACAATCGCCGGATCTCAGGGCTTCAGATCAGAGGGTCTTGACACTTTCCTAGGCAGCTCCAAGGAAGAACACTCAGAGTAACGCTTTCTGTGGTCCCTGGCTTCCTTGGGCTTTCTAATGCGAGTTTGAGCCCCTGAAGTGGAGGGTGTATAGGGAGTGGAAAAGCCCTTCAAAACCAACTTATTGTGGCAATCCATGAGAGCCTGCGGATTAAAACCACCACACACCTCACATTAACTGTCTAGGTTATCAGGGTCTAGGCAGTAAACACACTCCCTGGGCATCATACAGGGGAATCTTATGCCCACAGGAAGTGCATATTTTAAAACTCAAAGGCTTATCTCGTTTATCAGCCATAATAAACTAGATGATATATGATAAACTGAAAGGAAGAAGAGAGAAAGAGACTGGACAGACAAAGAAACTCACAAAAAACACTGGCTAAGTTTAATAAACTCTTTGGGAGGTTTTTTTATATAACTAGGAGATAAAAAGGAATTAGAAGTGGGAGGAGTAGGAGGAGAGGAAGGAGGAGCAATAAGGACAATGACAAAGTTGACTTGCAGGAGTTAAGACTAGAGCAATGCAATCCAGACGCCTCTTCTCTGAGCGGCAAACAAGATCAGAGGTATTCTAGGGAAAGGAGGCATTATGGGATGGATAGGAGGAGCCTAAGCATCGAAGCTTGAGCAGAGATGGATCCAAGGTCAGATTAGAAACCCACAGGTCAAGGAACAAATGAAAATATCAACATCAGATCTGATGTTATTGGGATAGGATAAACATTTAAAGTGCAATGTTTTTTACTGGCAATGTTAATGACTACGAAAACAATTACATAATTTTAATTACCAGATACAATAAGACTAATTAAGAGGATCCATGAAGGATAGAAGCAAGAATTAATGTAGGAGGGTTCGTGTCTTGAGGAGCTGTGTCTGAACAGAGGAACCATGCCGAAATATCCTCTTTCCCTTTGTTACTTGCTTTATTTAGTGCCATTGGGAAAGAAAACAAGGGACTCAGTAATGCAAGGATAAAGCTGGCATGATACTCAAGAAAAATTTGTTTTATTTGGAGATGGCATTAATTTGCAGCTGCTAAGTCCAGAAAAAGACATCTTAGTGTTGTGGAGCACTTTGATACAGATTCAAGTCTTTTTGGGATATAAAATTAAGACAAAACAAATGCTACAGCTGTAAATTTATGTATCCACACAAACTGGCTGCACAATACCCATATTTATGGGGACAGAAGATTAAATATTTAGGAGTGTTGATTAAAAGGCTTCTGTTATGGCTGCTAAGGATAAGGGTGAAGAAACTAAACAAGACAACACAAAAACTGACAAAGTAGAAACTCCTGATTATGGATATGGATAGCAAGTTACAAGCAATAAAACTGTTTTAGTCCCTTTAGTTTTATATATGGGTCAGGCATGTTTTTATTAAACAAAAGTAAAGTTGTGCACAAGAATTAAGAGATGAAGGGAATTTATCTGGGAGAGGAAGAGTGCAAGACTTAAGTAGGTTATCTTTCCAACACACCAAGGTGGATTTGGAATACCTGATTTGAAGGTATATTTTAGAGCTACTCAGTTAAGGTCCATATACACAACACACGCAGAAGGTTAGAATTCAAAATGGAAAATGATGATGAAGTTGGAGGGGGCGTGGATGCAGATGTTTAACAAGAATAATAAAACCATACGAAATATAACATTATTAAGGTAGCAGAAAATATTCTAAGAACTAATCCAACACAAGAACGGAGAAAGGATGACCGCAATTAGGGGCACAGAAAATAGGCAAGGGGGATCTGTAACATACTGGAGAAAAGTGGCAAAGAAACCAAGGTATTGGGAGCAAATTATTAGACAGGGAAAGGTAACAGAGTGGGATGAGGCTGAGATGATGTTTGAACTGCAGGCTACAGACTGCCTTCTCTACCAGGGATTCATATCATTGCATAGGCAAACAGAAAGGGGTAGGGGAATCTTAAATGAAAGGCCTGCTGTGGTAGAGCTTTTAATGGACTCTAACACAGCAGCTGTTGTTAAAAAAAGGGATAATTAATTGGGCATGAAAAACACTACATGATTGTAAGAATTACTTAGAACATGTTAGAAAAGAATGGGAAGCGAGAAAAGCAATTTACAAGAGAACAATTTAAGGACATATGTATTGCTTCAAAGTATGCAAACAAAGCCCATAGGGTTTAGAATCTTTACTTGGAAGCATTTGCATAGATATTATTATACACCAAGCAAACTTCAAAGAATATTTGCTCAATCAAACAAGAAGCACTGGAGGTGTGATGGAGAATAAAAACACAATTGGGAATATATATTTTGGGAATGCAAGGAGTTGGCAGACTAAAAAAATCCCTACAGAGTACTCAGTCAGAAATATTGGGCAAGTAAATGTCTGTAACTAAGGAATTTATTCGCCTGAAAAAGTGAGCCGTGTCTGCATTGGGTGTGTAAGCGCAAGAGGACTGTAGTATGTGCAAGTGTGTGTGTGTGTGTGTGTGTGTGTGTGTGTGTGTGTGTGTGTGTGTGTGTGTGTGTGTGTGTGTGTACTGCACTGGGCAGGACAATCAGTTTTACTATGCGAGACTCCAATAGCCGCAAAGAAAATGTACTTCTGCATTAAAAAAATGAACAACTTCAAGTTAGTTTTGCTCAGGCAGCATTGCACATGCTAGTGTGCATTGCAGCAAGCAGTGTTTAGGACAACTATCTAGGCTATTACTACAGTGGGCTACCAAAGTCTTTGCACAAATATGTATGCTGTACGCAGGTTTTAAGAGTTATAAAATACTCTGCATGTGCATGTCTGCTATGAGCTATTTGCAGCACAAAGGATTCTATAGTGCACTTCTGCAATGTTCCAACCTCCAAAAAATTATGTTGGTTTACAAATACTGATTATTACTTATTTTCTGAACAAGCCAAGTGAAATCCAGAGTAACCCATCTTCAAAACAGCTACATAGACGTATAATCAGTGGCTTCATAAATATAGCACATCTCCGCTGGTCTGCTACTTGGATAGTTAAATGCAAGTACAACTTGCAAGAATATAGGTCAATGCTTAGAACTATTTACAGAACTCATTTGGAGTTCCACTCAGGTATGGTGTTCTTCAGCACCAAAATGAAAATGTCAAAATGGAAGTAATTGGTAGGTTAAATAACTAAGTATATTAACTTGTATACCATGAAAAACAGTTAATTCTAGGCATAACATGAAATGACATGTAAACCCATTTCTCTTATTTTAGTGCCTACTTCTGAGGGACAGTCTGGGGCTTGGTCTTCACAGAGAAAGAAACTTGGAAAACAAAGAAGCAGCCACAACTCACAGAAAAAATAATATTCAAACTCCGTGTAACTGATTTTGAAATACTAATACAAAATCAAACTTTTTTCTTATAAGAAGTATTTTCATTAAAAAAAAAAAAAGTTTCACTTTACTAAGTTCAAGCGCAAAATTACTCAGCATTTCTTACTCCTGCTGTCTTTTTTATATAATGGTGATACACACTTTGTGATGGCCATGTTTCACTATCTCCGATAAAGCCCCTTTAAAGCTGTTTTCCCAAATAAACCATTAGCCTATGATGACAAGGTGCTGTACTTACATTTACGAACGGAGTCTTCAAAACCAACAATTCCATCTAGCAGGTCTAGATTTTCTTCCAAGTAACGCTTAAAAAAATAAATAAAAATAATAAAAGCTGTTGACAGCCTGTTCAAATAATAGTAAGAAAGCAAATATAATTTCAAAAATGGTACAATGTGACAGTGAGCATAGCAAGAAGGAAGGCTAAAACGCTGCGAACTTTCACAAATAAAAGATTATATACTTACTACAAACAGAGATGGATAAGCAGAACAATCTTATGTTAACTGCTGGCAAGTATCAGGATAGCTTAGCACCTGAAACTTTCCCAGGCTATCAAGTTCCTTCCCTTTACTTATAATAAACCATCAGGGACTTCTTCTCTAAGTCTACATAACGGTGTGCAAAGTGGTCAAAGTTAACATAAGCCGTTGGGCAGTCAGAGAAGAGATCGGGAAAAGACAGCGGGTATGTGAAGAAGGACAAAGATACTTATTCACATCGTTTTTTTAATGTCTACCAAATTATAGGTATAAAGGCAAACACACATTAACATAAGAGAAAACAAGCCATAACAATAGTTTTCCCCCATTTACAATTATACATCACATCACATATCTGCATCATCTTTTCTTTCCTTGTAACTACCATTAGCCCAACATTAACTGTTGAATTCCTGCCTTCCCTCAAGCCTCACTCCTCTCCTCAACACTATTCTCCATGTACTGTTCCCCACCATTTCTATGGAACTATCGCCTTCCCTTCTCTAAAGATCCCTAGTTCTTTTATCGGTTTAATAACATTCAATACTTCAAATACAGTTGGTTTACAGTTAAATTTGCATTTTCTAATTAGTGTTGTTTTGGTAGCCAATGGAATTAAACTTAATAAGGAATTACTACATTTAGGCAATTCAGATCCTAAATCCCAGCTCAAAACAAATCAGGTCCTTAGTTACAGCAATTTGCTCACCCAATATTTCTGACAATGTACTCTGTAGGGAATTTTTAACATATGCCCATTCATTCACTCACAAAGCACACCTTCCTTGTTAACTTTCTTCCCAAAGACAGGTTCATAGGAGGTTACTAGGCTAGCGGCCCTTGAGCCTTTACAAGCTTAGCCATGTTAATCCAAGTATCCCCATTTGTTATTTTTAGGTAGTTAACAGAATGAATTTAGTGTGGGGGTCTGTGATCAACACTAGCTACCCCTGTCCATGAGGGACATGGGTACCAACCCAGGAGAGAATATGCAGGTCTCCCATCTAATTATCTAGGTTGCATGTGAATAGGGTAAGTGAGGAGCTCTGTTTTACATGAACACGAAGTCTACTCCAGAGAAGCAGGAGTCTCTGGTTGACATCTTTCTCTCCAGCATGTTCTGTTAATGTCACAAGCTAGGTTGACATCCCTAGAGCAGTGACTCTTGTGCCATTTCACTTGCAGATGTGCAGCATTTCTATCAGAACAGGGTTGCAGATTGCCTTACAGGCCAGGCACAAGTCACCTCTCAACAGCCTATAAGATACAGTGTAAAGTGACAGGGCTTTCAGCCTGTCCATGTAGGTCATGGTTTGGAGTCCCTGTATTTTCTTAGTGAGAAACCTCTGAGGTTTCTCCATCTGTTGCAGGTGTCTGGTGAGATGCATGCAAAAGGGTGCATTATCCTCCAACAGTGGAGTGATGAGGATCAAGTACAGTGGAGTTGTAACAACTCTTGACCTGGACCTGGACTCTATGTTCTTGCTTATGAGGTGCACTACATAGAAGGCTATCCTTACCACTGTGGAAACCTGGTGGTCAAATTTCAGAGTGCTATCAACCTATGTTCCCAAGTCTTGCACCACTGGGTTGGAACTTGGGGAGGTGCTGTCAATATTGTAATTTGTAGGGAATTCCATTCTGCCAAAGGGAATAAAAATGCATTTTTTGTATGTAGCTTTAGGTCATGGTTTTGACACCAATCATTTGTTTGTGTTAGCCCTTCTTGTAATATGTTGACATCGTTGGGGGACCCAATGACTGCTCCCAGTTTGCAATCACCAGCGAACTTGGTAAGCCAAAGGCTGTTTACTTTGGAATCTATCTCTCAGACGTCCAGGCCAAACAGTAAGGGGACCCAGCACAGACCCTTGTGGTACTCCACTGGTGACAGTGACAGGTCTACTGTTGGAAGTGGAGTCACCAATTTTGACAGTGTGTGTTCTGTTGGCATGCCAACTGGCTACCCATCTAGTAATGTAAGGGTTAATCCCTATCTGCAAGAGTTTCTAAATGATACCAGAGTGGAGAATTGTATCTAAAGCCTTGTCAAGGTCAAGATAGGCAGTGTGCACTGTCTTACCTTCATCTATGGCTTTGGAGACATTCTCAAAAAAGTCCATCAGGTTTAATAAGCACGAGCTACCCTTAAAGCCAAACTGGGTTGTGTCCAGCATTTGGAGGTCACCCGTGTCCTTGTTGATAAGGTCCATTATGGTCTGGAAGAGGAGGCTGATTAGAGTTATGTAGTTCCCAATGTCAGTTGATGGTCCCCCTATGTGCAGAGGGATTACTTTTGCTGTTCTCTGTTCTGCAGGAACATAGCCAGTTTTCAAGCTATGAGTAAAGAGAAAGCCAAGTGGGTCTGCTCGGTCTTGTTTTAGATTGTTTAGTAAACAAACTGGGATATTATCTGGTCCCACTGAGGCTGTGTTTTTGGCCTTGGTGAGTGCAGAGATGACCTGTTCTCTAGGTATACTCGGCAGGTCTGGTAGAGGTATGCTTTGGGATATGGTAGGTGGGGATATGGGGTTGAAGTCTGCGCTGAATCTATCAGCTAGCAGGTTGTTGATATCTTTCAGTGTAGTATGAGTGATCCCATCTACAACCAGTTTGGCACATAGCTGGGCATTCTCTTTTGGACTTTGGACATAGTTAAAAACTGCTTTATGATTATCCTTGGCTAGGGATCTGATTTTAGTTTCGTAATTTGCTTCAGAAGACTTTACAACATTTCTGATTTTCTTGTTTAGGTTTAGCAGAGATCTCTTCCTCTGCAGAGTGATATCCCTCTTGCTTTTGGACAACAGTTTCTTCCTCTTGTTATACAACCTGTTTATACTTAAAGTCCACCACTGGTTTTGATCCGGTCAGGTACAGCAAAGTTTATGCAGTCGTTTAAGTGTCTGTACAGGGCGTTTGTGTATACTTATGCATAGTGAATCATTGATGTCTGCGATTGCAGGTGGTAAGAAGCTTTTTACACCATCCCTTAGTAGGCTGCAGTTAGCTTTGACAAAAGTTTTTTTTAAATGTTGTTCCTGTGAGGATGTCAGTTCCAGTAGTTACTTCAAACAAGACTGATTTGTGGTCTGACCTAACCAGGGAGGGCATCATGCACAGGGAAGTGAGTAAATGTCAGGAAACTCCTACTAGGACAGCTGAACTTTATTTGGGGTTAATCAGAGTCTCTTTAATTGGATGATAGGTGTGTACCCCAAAAGACTGAATACTGTAATTAAATCAAAAGGTGCTTCAACAAAGTATTAGTGTAAGGGTGTGCACACTTATGCAACCAGCTTAGTGTACGTTTTTTATTTTTTATATATTTTCGCCTAACATATTTGTTTTTCAACTGAACTGTACAGGTTATAGGTCACACTGAAGGTGGGAAAAGTTTTGAAATGATTTATTGTGGTCTCATTTTTTTATATAAAAAAACTGGCATTTTAACAGGGATGTATACACTTTTTATATCCACTGTATTAACTTACAATAAACCCACAACACCATGTACATCTTCAAAAAAAATGAAGTTTAACCCTCCAAACAGGAACTGCTCCAGACAACTGCAAGCATATGCATTACCCAACATAAATTTACCCATGCTAAACTGCATATCAGAGTTTGTGTTTCCACTTATACTGCAGCTGTATTTTCTCTATTCCCCTCCCAGATGTGTATGCCTTCAGAAAACATTAACTTTTCAGGCTTAAGAAAAAATCTGACAGCTATTTTCAAATAAAACCAGATTGCATACTGTTCTATTAAATGTATTAAGGTATGCAGGCTGCTATTGAGGAGGTCATCTCTTACTCCCTTGCTTTAATTTCAAACTATTTTTTCCTGAACTGCTTATCGTTTTGTCTTTAAATTTTCATTTCCCTCAGAAAGGAGTGCTCAGAACTCTCAAGATTAACTTACCTGCACCTGTAGACAGCTTGTCTCAATGTAAAGTAGTCAGTAATGAATCCGTGTAAATTTCAACAAGAACAAAATGTACAGTTGCCTTAGAAGCAGACTTATTAACTCCCACTGAAAACTTGCTAATGAAAAAAACAAACAGTTAATATATTTGCAGATGTAATTTGTTTGGCGTTTTTGTGGTTTTCATCCTTTTGTCTCATTTTCATGCCTACTTGCTTACAAAGAAAAAAAAACACTTGGTTTACAGCTTAAGCCAAGAGCATTAATCTAGGTATGCACCCTCTTAAAAAAAAAAAAAATCTCTTAATTCTATGTATAATCATTGCAGTTTTATACTCTATCCCTACCCCAGCAGCCCAAGATCATAGCATATTAACATTAAAAGTGTTTTTATCCAGCCTTTCTTCTCTTGCTATACTGCAAAAGATTGTATTTCTTTCAACTAAAAATGTACTGATTTACCTTCAACATCTTTAACACATACAACAGTCACTGAAGAGACACCCCCCAACATTTAAATACCCCTGACTACACTAAGTGCTTTACAATACATAACATGCAGCTTATACCATGATGTTTTATGCAAATACTAAAAATTCCTTTACTTACCATTACTCTCTCCCCTTTTAGTGTCTTTCTAAATATTAAAGTGGGTATATGCTTTACAGTCCACCCACAAGGTGAACAAAGTCAACAAATGTGCAATCTTTCCCAGCCACTTCCACCTGCAAAGTCATGTTTCATAAATGTGACTGATACATTACAGTTTCCCATTATTCACTAATTTACATGTTGCTGGTCTTCTCCCTCTCCCAGCATCAGACTCTGATTAAAATCCAAAGTACTCCTAATTCTTCAACTCCTATTCTTTTTTTTTCTAACCTTCAGCATTTTCCTTTGGAACAGTGAATAATTTACTGGCAAAAAGTCTCTGTATAAACTATATTTTCAGAAGAATGAGAAGCAGAGTCCCCTTCTGTTGACTGACTCACTTTTTGTTGAATAAACTCTTTCCTCCTTAGCCTGTTCTGCATCAAAAATATCTCAGCTCCTCCAGAAAAAAAAAATTCTGAAGACAGATACAGCAGCTCGAGTCTCGCACCTGCCTCTCCACATTCCTTGATTGCTGGGATAAATTTGCTTCTCTTCTATCTAGCGTACAGTGAATCATCATTTTCCACACACTGCTGTCCCAAATGCTGAATACTTTTCTCTTCTGCCATAGTTTTGTCAGGATCAACTCTTTTGGCTAGTATGATTAAATCTTTACTAACGGAAGTCTTGGCTGCTTTTTCATGACCAGGTGTGGAGCATACACTCTATGTGCCCTTTCAATTAGCATATCTTGCTATGAAACATCAGCCCAGTTGCTTATCTGTGCTTTCATAAAATTAATTCAGTCTGTTCATTCCAGTTTCTCTGGTACATCAGAAAGTCTCAGGTTTTCTCTGTACCTGCCATCGTCCAACTCTTCCATTTTTGAAAGCACTTTTTTGAAAAAAATCTGATGATCGGTCAGCCTTTTATTCATTTCAACTTTTAGCTTTTGCAATTTTATCAGTTCATCTGAATAGCTAAAGCTTCTTCTATTTTTCCAGTATTTTGAGTCGATATATTCTCCCAATACCTCATTTATTTTAATCACATCTGAGTACATTTGATTATTTTTTCCTCTGAAGCTTTTTGCAGAACAGCTGCAGGAGTCTTCCCACCCAGTGTTTTCTCTTCACATTTTCTGGCCGATTTTCTTTTGGGTTCTCTAAATTTCTACTTTGCTGGCACCTGGCAATGTACTTGCTGGCCAGTAACTGAATTTTACTCGAGGATAATATCACTGGCTCTTATTTCTCAGTTTCCTTTTTTTCACAATGGCAGAACTGAAATTACACTGATCAGTGTGTAACCATCTTGGAAGTCCATCCACATCTGCTGTTATGGTAACTACATAATGTTTGTACTGCGTCTGATGCAATCCAACCACATTAACAGGAGAAAAGAGTCCCAAGATAATCCTTCCGGGGGGTGCCCCTCATGAAAACATAAATCTGATTACTGTAGCCACAAAGGAGACCTACACCTGGACACCATATCCAACTTAATGGCTTGCAAAAGAATATCACCCAAAGCTGCATTATGGAAAAAGGCTTGACAGGTTGCTACCGGTCTAGCAGAATATACCTTCTATACAGACAATAGAGCATTAATGTATTTTTGCAACACATTTTCCATTCTCATTTCCTCTCTGTACTCCCCTCCTGACCTGCCATTGAGAATCTAGTTATATTTCCAGGCACCATACCTACTACTCCCTCCCCCACGGTACGTCTGTGGTTCCAACACAATACTGGACAAAACCTTTTGCATGATGGGCCCTTGTATTTCTCAGGGAGTCAGCTTTGCAACATAATTCCTAGAGCTGAGATGTGGGGACTCAATGGAGGTCCACAGACTGGGTGCCAGGAGCCATCACACTTTGGCAGCACCAGTCATAATTCCTATCTAGGGGGGAGCAATGTGCAGCAATTTCAGCATATCCATCACTACTCCCATGCTGAACTGCAAGGCCCCCAGTCTCATCACATTACATAGGTTTTCCAAGTCCCCATTTAGGATACAAGACAATGGTCATTAGCTGCTTCATCCTATCGCCCTGGCCAGCCATACCAACAAGCCAAGCCTCCTCCCAAACTTGGTTGACAGTGACACAGATGTAATGCCCTACCTCTGGGCCACCGAGCTTTTTGAGACTTATTTCACAAACATAATACTGTTAGCCACTTCGCTAAAATCACTTTGGACATTTGATAATATTTTCCTATACATTTGGTTCTTTCACAGGTGAATACCAGACAAACAGTCTTCAGACCATTTTCAGCCTAGCAAATAACCAATTTTCAAAATGTTTCCTACTGCATTAAAGATGGCAACACAAAGTAGACGCAAGGAGAACATGCAGTCACCCAACTTTGAGTCACACTCAGATATGTACAACAAGTCTATTCCAGAGGTAGAAGGGATGCACGGCTATACGAATCAATCATGCCAATGTGTTTCATTAATTTGCTGGTTGACAGTTAGGTCTTTCTTGCCGATATTACAGGAAGCATTTTTTGCAAATGAATAGGAGATCAAAGAAAGTAGAGGGTCATTCATGGTTCAAAAGGCTAAGCACAGATGACAACAGACGGAATACAGTGAAAGGACTGTCAGTTTATCAGAACAGTTACAAGGTTTGAATTGGTGATCTTTTACTTTAGGAATCTCTGGTCTCTCAAGTTGGTAGATATGTTTCAACAAATACATGTGGAATGGGTGTATTCAATAGCAGGAATGGTGAGAAATAAGTAAAAGGGGAAGTAAGAGATCTCTAGATGTAGAGGAGATTCTCTTGGACAGTAGTCTGAGCAGAAAATGGGCTTTCCCAATTACAGTTATGACATGAGGTCAAAAGATAAGGCATTATTCACAAGAGTGCCGATAACTCTCACAGTATCCATTTAGATGCCTGTATTATCCATCCTGCATGAAGAGCAACCACTTTATTTAGCAAATTTAACTGCACTACTACTTTTGTATTTAATTTCAGGCTGTTACCACTGTACCTATTACTGACATGCGCCAACCATTGCTAGAACAACTTAATGCCCTTGAATGAATACACAACCAGTTCTCAGTCTACACTGTGGGACATTACAAGTAACATTTTTTACATTCAAACAGCACCAGCAACTCAACTGCAAGGGTTCCATAAGACAACCAATCTGCTATCCACTGCATAACATATGGATTTATAGTCAGGTATACATGTTTTTTGGCAATGCCTGCAAGAGGAATAATATCAAAATCTTGGCCAGGTCAAAGTATGGTGTATGTACTGTGTAACTGCTATCCACTACTTTGGTGACCTTTTCAAATAAATTAGTAAGGTGATGAGGGAAGGACTTGCGTCTGACAAAGTCAAACTGATGCAGTACTACAACCCAAATTATTGGGATCTGAAATTATATATTACATTGCCTTACATACAATGCTGGCAAGAATAATGGGTCTACAGTTTCCAAAGACACAGGCTGGGATACCTTTATTTAAGGGCATTATGATGGTCTTTTTCCAGGCTATAGGAATTAAGCCAGAGAAGAGGCTTAGGTTAAAAAGGTTTAGTAGGGTCCAGATAGGCCATATTTGTCATTATGGTAACTGCCAGAGCTGCATTAAAGACTAAGCACACTATTCTGAAATGGCCCCTCAGCAGTCTCATGAGCTAAGCAGCACAGGTGAACACATCCTACAGAAACCTGGTACAAAAGCAGAAGGTTCTATCTCAGATGACAGCACCCATAAAACTTCTACTGCAGCTTCATGTCTTATAGGCATCCTCCACAGAGCTGGAATTCTGGCAGTAAAAGCGGTACACATGCATTTGATTGGCCGGCAGATGGGCGATCGGAAAATGTGTGAAAGCATTGCCGCAGGTTCTCACAACTGCAAACCAGAGATAAGCGTGACCAACGGTAGCACTTGTTTATGTGGTAGAGCAGTCGGAAATGTCGCATTTGGTGTTTTGTATGACATTCTGACCGTTCGCCACTTTCAAATTTGACATTGTGATTAAGCATTCGAGGTTGGTGTGGACGCTCAAATGAATGTATACCATAAAAGCAAATAAAATACAGCGGTTATTTATGTTGTCTAAATGTGATAAGACAGTGCAGCCTGTGCCACATGGCTGCCTTGGGAAAGTTCCTACAATAATTAAGGCTGTTATTAGAAAATTATCCCCCATAAGATCTGAATATGTTTTCATAAAGCATTTCATGTCAGATAAACACAAGTACCACTGGAATACAGCTTTTGTATAATACAGAAAAGCAGCAAATGTCAAGTTCCTGAAACAGTTAAACTATTAAGACTGCAGTGTCAAAACTGTTAACCGACAATTCCTCACACATCAGTACAGACCTGAACAATGCAAGGTTTACCCACCCAAACAAATATGTTCCCTTGATGACAAAAACAATGGAAAGAAGGTGGCATAAGAGATATTACACATATGCATGTTGTACTAAAAAGGTAACCTACTCTCTGACACTTTACCATGTGACCATCAGCCTGCTAACAATACAGTGATGCAGCAGACCAAGCTAACAGGAAGAAAAATGCCAGCCCATCTTTGTAATATCAGTATAAGTGGATTACTGACAAAAACAGGAGGCTCCTATGGGACTGTTAAATTGGCAAGACCGTTCTATGTTGTAGAAGATGTGGGTGCTCATTGTGTGGGCAGTGCTGCTCCATTTGCATAAAAAGCTCAAAACTCAAGATCATAATCTAAAAGACCAGAGCTTGATTAGTGGCTTAGTCAACAGCTGTGACTGGCTCAAGAGGAACAGGAATGCAGAAACAAAGCCTACGCTTCTTCAGCAGGTGGAGGTGGGGGCATGCTCATGGCAAAAAATAAATAAAATAACTGCATTATTTTCCTTAGGAGCAACTAAAAAAATGTGCATGAGCTTTGCATTGTTCTCACTGCAGGAAGTGAGCCCACAGGACTCTCACCCTAAGGGCAACTACACAACTGGAGGGAAGTTAGATGGTCAGAGGGAGATCATGGCACACATTCATCTGGTGTCAACCTGACTCCCATCAGAAGAGAATGACATAGTACAGTGTTTTAATCTGGTTATACTGCTAACATAAATTTTCTCAGAAAGTGCATGCTCTTCCTGTAAATCTGAAAGCAGCCATTAAAGTAAAGTTTTTTAGTCAAAATGTTATTTCTAGCCTGGCTCTGTGGTGGAGGGATAAAGCCTTGACTACAACCAAACTGAATAGCAGCTCAGGTGCTAATAGAGTCTGGCAAGGGGAGATGGAGGTGAGCAGCAAAAGTCAACTCATTCATTCTGAGTGCAGGATGATGTTTGTGCCAGTCAGCCAGTGCTGCAAAGCCAGCACATGCCCTTATAAAAGCCAATGACCAGGGAGATTGAGGCTTAGCTTCTCATGTCAGGGACAGTAACTTTCACAGAGCAATATCCAGGAGCATGCATATGTCAGGAGAAGGGTGCTAGAAAGCTTGCGGTGATGTGGCGTTTACATAAACCACCATGAAGAGAGGATAAAAAAAACTTATGTCTTACCATAACGTTCCATCTGTATTGTTGATCCTCATTCAGTCATTACACCTGGGTTATTGGTTCTGACCTCGAAACCGAGCCAGACAATCCCCTCTCTCAGTTACCTCAGACTGAGTTTGCAAGTCAAAGGAAGTAGAGGCTACCTCTGGTCAAAGAACCTAACAGAACCGGATGATGAGATCCACTATAAGCCTCAGGAGGGGGAAGGAGGGAGGGTCGTAATGACTGAACGAGGATCAACAATACAGATGGAACGTTTTGGTAAGACATAACTTCTTTATCTGATAGTGTTAATCCTCGTTCATTCCTTACGCCTGGGACAGAGTCGCCAGCTACCTTTATTTTTGGGAGGCTCTCATGGAAGGACATTCCTGAGCACCACTGAACCAAAGGACGCTCTTCCTCTGGAGGCCAAATCCAATTTGTAATGGCTGATGAAGGTATGGGGTCTAGCCCAAGCTGCAGCTGCACAAATGTCAGGTAAAGAAGCTCCAGCATGAAAGGCAGCAGAAGTTGCGACCGAGCTAGTGGAATGAGCCCAGTCAGAAGGATATCGTGAGTTTTGTAAATAAATGTTACACAGTCTTTTAACCATTTAGAGAATGTGACCTTAGAAACAGCACAACCAAGTCTAAGACCAGAGTAGGCCAGGAACAGCCGATCTGATTTGCGAGAAGCCAGAGTTCTGTCCAGACAGAAACGAAGTTGCCTGTGAATGTCAAGGGTATGTAGGCAATACTCTCCTCTGTTAGAATGACTGGGAAAGAAAACTGGCAATTCAATGGATTGGTTAATGGACATTTCAGAGATCACTTCTGGCAGGAAGGAAGGATTAGCCCTCAAGGACACTATCTTTATGAAAGATTAAGTAAGGCTGTTTGATGTACAGAGCTTGAAGTTCAGAGATACGTCTGGCAGAAGTAATGGCGACCAAGAACATAGTTTTCCAAAGTTTCTTGAGGTCGCAAGAAAAAGCTGGTTCAAAGGGAGCCGTAGTCAACGCTTGCAGAACTAAAGACAGATCCCATGGCTGGCTAGGTTCTCTAAAAGGAGGCTTCAAATGATTTACGCCTTTTAAAAAAGTCTTGCATAATTTGTGTGACATAAGAGAAGAGTCATACACACCATTGTGAAAATTAGATATCACAGCCAAATGAACTCGAATGGTAGAAGCAGGTAGGCTGGATTGGAATAAACTGGACAGGTACTCCAGTACCACCAGCACTGGTGTTGAAAAAGGGTCCATCTCTTTTTCCTTCATCCAATGGTAAACCTCTTCCACTTACTGAGATAAGTAGTTCTGGTGGAAGACTTATGAGACACAATAAGAATGTCACGTACTGGGGAAGAAAAATCAGTCTGCCTGGCAATCAATGGAAGTGGAGGAACCAAGCTGTGCACTTCAGGCTGCTCAGGTTGGGGTGAATCAGGTTCTGCAGATGGGACATCAAATCCGGAGTTGAGGCCATAAGAAGGGGAACCAAATTTGCTGAGGGCAAGGGCAATATGGTGCAATGAGGATTATCTTGTCCGTCAACCGGCGGACTTTCTTCAGGAACTGGGGAATGAGAGGAAGAGGGGGAAAGGCATAAAGCAGACCCAAGGGCCAATCGTGAACTACAGCATCCCTGGGTGACTGTCCCCGAGGGGGAATCAGGGCAAAGTAATTACTGTTCTTGTAGTTGATTGGGGATGAAAAAAGATCGCAGCAAGGGAAATCCCAGCAGTTGAAAATCTCTGCCACTATAAAAAGATTCAGAGACCACTCGTGTGGTTGCAGAATGCACCTGCTCAATCTGCTATCATGTTGGAACTCCCGGGAATGTACGTTGCTAAAAGACAGCAGTTGGTAGCCATCACCCACTGACATATCCTCATGGCCTCCCGACAAAGAGGGTAGGATTTGGTTCTGCTTTGTTTGTTGATACTACATCCATGTTGTCCGATTGTATTGCAATAGTCCCTGATGGAAGAAGGGGATGAAATGCTTGCAACGCTAGAAGCACCACCTTCAGTTCTAGGACATTTATATGCAGATGAGCCTCTAGGTCCGACCACGTGCCTTGGACCGTCTTCCCCTGAAAAAGCTCCCCACCCCACCCCATCAGGGCAGTGTCCATGGTCACTGTGGCTTTGAGCTGTTGGGGTGTGAAGGGGTGAGACCACTGTGATGGGTTCTGCAACATCCACCAAATTAAGTCTTGTTTGCATCTCTGAGTCACTCAAATCTGGGATGAGAGAGGAGACTGAAAAGGGTACCATTGGGTGAGTAGTAACCATTGTAAAAGCCTCATGTGAAACCTCGCAAGGGGGACAATGGGTGATGGAAGCTGCCATGGAACCAAACAGCTGGAGAACAGAATGTGCTGTTGATCTTTCCCTTGAGAGGATGGATAGGAGTTGTTTTATCCTTAAGATTCTGAGCTTTGGAATCGATGCCGTGCAGTTCTTTGTATCCAACAAGACCCCAATGAATTCTAAGGACTGTGGACTGGGATGGGGATAGGTTGGATTTTTGCCAGTTTACAGTTATACCTAAATTTTCTGCGGTGGGAAGAGAGTCTGCCAAGGCTTTTTCCAATTGATGTCTGGTGGGAGCAGTGATGAGCCAGTCGTCTAGGTATGGAAACATCCAGAATCCTTGCAGTCGTAGGTGAGCTGTGACAACTGCCATGCACTTGACTGGCTCCCACACTGAAGCGAAGGAATCTTCTCAATGGTCTGTCCACCTTTATGTGGTAGTACGCATCTTGAAGATCTATAGAGCACATCCAATTGCCTGCCTTCAATAATGGGAGGATAGACTGTATTGTGACCATCAGGAATTTCTGTACTTCTATGAATTAGTTTAGCACACTGAGATCCAAGATTGGTCTCCAGTCCCTGGTCTTTTTTGGCACTAAAAATAATTCTGAGTAGAATCCGGATCCTATCTGGTCTGGTGGGACTATTTGGATGACTTTTTCTTAGCAGCTTTGAAATCTCTAATGCTGCTTATACCTTTTGGGTGGAACGTCGGGTAAGCTCCTTAGTGGGGCAGGACAAAGATCGAAGGGAATATGATAACCTCTGGTTATCTCTCGTACCCAAGAATTGGTGGTACTGGTTAACCAGGCAGAAGGGTACAAGGAGAGGAGATCCCCAACCGCTTCCAGAGGAAAGCAGTTGGGCCACTCTTGAGGAGCGCTGGTAGGACTTGCCAGAAAAAGAACCTCTGGAACCCTGGTTACACGGACCTCCTCTGCTCAGAAAGGGGAATCTTCCATACGAGTTTCCCCCTCTGCCTCTAGGGAAAAACTCAGCTCGTGTGTCATTGAAAGAACCCTGAGACTTTGTGCCACATCTTCCCACTCTCTTCTGGTTTCTGGAGAAAGCCCGTTGAGGGGAAGAATAGTGGACACCCATGGCAGAAAGGGTCTTACCTAGCCAGTGTGTCTTTTAACCTTGGGTCCAAACAACGAAGAGGCTTCAATGGGAGCGTTCAGAAAGGAAGTCTTGAAAGGTTCTGCGAAATCACACAAGCGCATCCAGGCATGCCGTCTCATGACTATGCCTGCACTCGCTGCTCCTTCTGATGTGTGAGAAATCAGACGTATGAAGGAGTCAGAAATCGATTCAAGGGTGGCTAACTGTGAGGCCACTTTGTCCTGGACCTCATCAGACACAGCTCCAGCCAAGGTTTCAGAGAGCTTAGAAATTAAGTCTCTTTGAAGCCTGGTAAAATGTGCCACATAATTCAGGGACCTGACTGTAAAGGTCACTGATGCAAACGTATGCTTCCCCAATCTGTCCAGTGCCCGGGACTCTTTGTTGGGAGGGTGGACAGTCTGGCTTTCTTCCGCCAGATCCTTTTTTGTTGCGGCTGCCACCACCAAGGCATCTACAGGAAGACCTTTGGACCAGTGAGGCTCACTATCTGGATCGGACAGAATTTTATCTGGCCCGCAGGGAATGGCGTCAATGGCATCAGGAGCCTTCCATGTACGCTGCACGAAGAGCCGGACAAGGTCATCAGCAGGTGGAGTAATCCAAGAGGTAGGGGGCCGAGCACGAAAGGCCTGCAGGAACACAGACTCTTCAGAGATCGGGTTAGAGGGCCGCCAATCACCTCTCTGCTTAAGTATTTTGAGGATATCTCCAAAGAATACCTCAGAGGGTGACAGAGGGGACCCTTCCACATAAACAAAGTCTGTGTCTTCAGTGAGGGACTCTTCCTGGGAGTCCATGTGCTTCCTCTTACACAAACCCTCGCGATGAACTTCCTCATGGGGAGAATCTGGAGAAGACAGCGCAAGAGGAGCCTCCAGTGGGAGTGTGTCCTGAGGCCCTTGTACCCAGTATCCGCCAGAAGTATCTTGTGTAAATTGTGGTCCAGAGGAGGATGGGGGGCACTAACAGCACAGGATCGGCAACAGAAACGAGAGCCTTCTCCATGAGTTGGAAGGCTGGTCCACCCAAGGAGGTCACACCCCACTCAAGCAAATCAGCCCGCCAACTCAGAGTCCCTGGATCACTGTGAGAAACAGGACTACGTACGTCACAGCTAGCATCTAAAGCAGTGACTGGAGTGACAAGTCTCTCCTGCCACAAAGGCGACAGCGACTCCTTAGTGAGGTCCATAAAAGGAGCCAAAGTGAGGGAAGTCTGTGCTACAGCAGGGGAATTCAAAGGCAGTGAAGGAGGAGAATAAGTAGGAGTCCTTGAAGAAGGGTGACCACCACCAAAGGAAGAGTAGTTCCTGGAGGGTCTGATACCTCTGGCCAAAAGCAATTGATCCACAAGGCGCACCACATCGTGTTCTGAGAGGCTTTTAGTGGATCTCACAGACATAGCTGAAGATGAGTCAGGTCAATTCAAGGATTCAGGAAACTTGGTGCCCACAAAGGGGTCTTTAGACGGTGCTAAAATAGGCATCTGTACCGAAACCAACGGAGCCGTAAAGGCTTGTACTACTGGCGTCTGCACCGAGGAGATAATCGGTGCCAAAGGTAAGGTCTGCACCGATGAGGTCGGTGCTGAAGTGGTAGTTGGCACTATGGTAGGTGTCGAAAGATTCTGTATGGAAAACGAGGTAGTCGGTACCGAGAGAATAGTCAGTGCCGTGAAAATAGTTGGGAGTCGAAGCAGAAGCTGGCATCAGAATAATCGACGCCGGAAAGGTCTGCATTGAGGACAAGGTCGGTGCAGATACGGAAGACAGAACAGAAGTGCCGATGAGGTATAGGGCACAAAACTCGGTGCCGAAGAACTAGGCACCGCAAGCCTCGGGGCCAAGGAAGTCAAATCCAAACTAGAAAGTTTGGCCTTCTTAGGTCTCAGTTCCTGGTTGTCCCCAGCAGGAGACGACGGGAGAGTCTTGACCTTCTTGTGTCCATCTCTTTTCTTATGGGAACTAGGAGGGGTTGAAGCCTCCGCCCCAGAAATAGCCTCCGAAAAGGAAGATTTAAGTAGTCCCTTTAAAATCTGCTTATTTTTCCTTTCTACCAAAGTCCTGTTAGAGAAATTCATACAAATTCCGCAAGGCGTGTCAACAGTCAAGTTAGGCTCACCCAAACAGTAAACACACAACGCATGTGCATCGGAAATAGGCAATTTATGCCCACAATCCACACATCTTTTAAATCTTGGACTTCCTTTTTTCTCTGCCATGATAGGGGGAAGAAGAAAAGGAAGGAAGAAGAAGGTGGTACAGGTACAAGAAATATCCAAAGGTAAAGCAGGAAAGAATTTACCAACGATGCTAAAGGAGTTACCTCACGGTAAGAAAGAAGGGCTAGAGGAAACCAAAAAGAGTTTCTAGATGCAATAGGGTAAGAGATAACTATTCAACAAATTTAGAACAGAAAATAACTAATACGATAAAGTATTATCAAAGAAGTTTACTTAGTTCAAGAGAAGTGGCTTGACACGACGGAATGGCAATGCAGCAAACAAAATCTGAGGTAACAGGAAGAGAGGAAATGTGGGTAAGACTTTAGCTCAAGAGTTTGTGGCTGTCGCGAGCTTGGTAAGATGTCTGGCTCAGTTCCGAGGTGGGAACCGATAAAGTACAGTTTTGTACCTACCATAAATGTAGATGTTCGAAGATCCACATTGCTGCAGTCCTTACACTTGGGTAGTCCGCTGTCCTCGGTCAGCCCGAATATCAAAGTATTAGGCTGACGTCGGTCAAGGCGCTTAAGACTGACATCAGGACGTCAGGGTACAAATGCGCATGACCGACGTCATATCCTCAGTCTTTTCTTTCCCCAGATGTCAGAAGACCCTAAACAGAAAGGTCAAAACCAAAAGACAGCAAAAAACAACCAACCACCCTTGCACTAATCATATGAATAATATATACAATATGCACAAAATTTACAACCCAAACCACACAACTGCCTCTTAACAACAGAGGGGAAGGAGGGAGGGTAAATTGGACTGCAGCAATGTGGATCTTCGAACATCTACATTTATGGTAGGTACAAAACTGTACTATGTTCTTCATCTCACCTTGCTGCAGTCCTTACACTTGGGTAGAATCCCAAAGCAGAGGTAAGGGAGGATGGCAAAACTAGAAAGTAGTAGGAGCTGCCAAAATGCCCTGTAAAATAGCAGTGGCAAACCCAGCCCTAGATTTAGAGTAAAGTGGAAGGTGGTAATGCTTAGAGAAAGTATGCACTGAACTCCAAGTAGCTGCCTCCAAAATATCTTTAGTTGCCACCCCCCTTAAAAAAGCTGTAGAAGTGGCAGTAGCTCTAGTGGAATGAGGCCTAATCCCAGCTGGAACCTCCTTACCATGATGTGAATAACAGAAAGCAATACAAAACCCAATCCACTTAGAAACAGTTTGTTTTGACACAGGCTTGCCCTGAGAACCCAAAGCAAAAGAAACAAACAACTGCTGAGACTGCCTGAACTCTTTAGTTCTGCTCAAATAATATCGCAACTGCCTGTGTATATCCAAGGTGTGCAAAATCTTTTCCCCTTTATTTTGGGGATTTGCATAAAAAGTAGGCAAATGAATAGTTTGGTTTAAAGCCACACTAGAAACCACCTTAGGCATAAAGGAAGGATTAGTACGTAAAGATACCCTATCCTTATGGAAAATTAAGAAAGGCTCAACTGCCATAAGGGCCTGTAATTCAGAAACCCTTCTCGCAGAGGTAATGGCCAACAAAAAAGCAGTCTTCCATGATAAATATTTCAACTCGGCAGTAGCTGCAGGCTCAAAAGGTTGTAGAGTGAGTTTCTCCAACACAAAATGAGTAGGAGCTCTACGCGGGGGTCTTATATTCTTTGCCCCTCTAAGGAATTGCTTAAACAAAGGATGAGAAAACAATGGTGGATCACAGTCATAGTGAGCAGAAATTGCTGCAGCATGAATCTTAATAGAAGAGAAGGACAAACCTTTGTCCAGTAACTCAGCAAGATATTGAAGAGCCACACTTAAATTAGGCTTAGCAACATCAAATTCCTTTGCTGCACTCCAAAATAAAAATCTCTTCCATTTATCTGCGTATACTTTCCTTGTACTAGGCCTTCTGGCCTCCAAAATAACATTCAAAACTTGCTGCGGAAGCTGAGACCCTCCAGGGTTTAAAACAGAATATGCCAGGCTGTTAGGTGAAGAGAGTGAAGTTTGACATTGAGTAAATGACTGTTCTCTTGAGACAGCAGGTGTGGAATCGAAGGCAAAGGCCATGGAGGCTCCCGAACCAGACTTCTCAGTAATGGGTACCAGTGCTGTAGAGGCCAATCTGGAGCTATTAGAATCATCTTTGGCTTGTCCTGTCTGACCTTTAGGAGTACCTTTGGGAGGAGAGGCAGAGGTGGAAAGGCATACACATGAAGATTGCTCCAATTGAAAGAAAGAGCATCCACTTTCCAAGCTGTGGGATGAAACCTTTTGTGCAAAACTTTGGCAGCTGGTAGTTTAGTGGAGAAGCGAACAGATCTATGTCTGGAGTTCCCCATGACACTGTCAATTTCTGAAATACATGAGGATCCAATTTCCACTCGTGGGGATCCATAATTGCCTGCTCAACACATCTGCTAAGGAGTTCTGTGCTCCGGCAGAAACCTTGCCTGAAGATTGAGCTTTAAACTGAGAGCAGTCTCCCACAAAATCATTGCTTGCCTGCATAGAGGATAAGAATGTGTTCCCCTTGCTTGTTGATGTACCACATGACAGTTGTGTTGTCTGTTAGAACCAACACCTGCCCTGGAAGAAGTAAATCCTTGAAAGCTATTAATGCAAATTGGACTGCTAACATCTCCTTCAAGTTGATATGTAGATGTTGTAGTCTGGCAGGCCACGTGTCTTGTATCCACTTTCCATTTAGATGAGCTCCCAAGCTTTGTCTGAGGCATCTGTCGTTAGAATCTGACTCGCCTCTGGCCGGGTCACAGAGAGTCCCTTGTTTAGGTGACATTCCTGAGCCCACCACAAAAATTCCTTTTGAATGCAAGGTATTATCTGAACGACAGTGTCCATATCTTGGCAGTGCTGTGTCCATACATTTTTGAGATACCATTGTAGCTTCCTCATATGCAGTTTGGCATTGGGAAGCACCAGAATACAAGATGCCATGAACCCCAAGGCTTGAAGGACTGTCCTTGCAGTCAGCCTGGACTGATGAGACAATTGATGGAAGTAAAGGGAAAGATTCTTTTGTTTGTCCGGGGTCAAAAGGCCATCTGGGATGCTGTATTCAGTCTCACACCCAGAAAGCACATGTCTTGAGAGGGTACTAGACTGGACTTTATTTCGTTCACAGAATACCCCAGGCATCTTAGCACTGCTATCACATATTGCAAATGATGAAGAAGCTCGTCCCTTCCTTTGGCCAGAATCAGGCAATCGTCCAAATAAGGATAGATCTGTATTCCTTTTAGCCTGAAGAAAGCTATCACTGGAGCCAGAACCTTTGTGAACACTCTGGGCGCAGTAGATAAGCCAAAGGGCAATGCAGAGAACTGATAATGAGAAGTCCCAGCTCGAAAACGCAGATACTTCCTGCAACTTAGCCTGATAGGAACATGAAGGTAAGCTTCCTTGAGATCCAGAGTCACCATCCAATGATCTTTGCCCAGCAGAGGTAAAAGCTGTTGTAACGTCAACATTTTGAACTTGGGAATGTCCAGATAAGTGTTGAGGATAGATAAATCCAAAATCGGTCTTCACGTGTTCCCCTTCTTTGGTACTAGGAACAGGCGAGAATAAAATCCTAGGCCTACTTCTGGCAGAGGGACCGGCTGTATGGCCCCTATTTGCAGCAGCAGAGAAATTTGTTTGTGAGCCTCTATTCTTTGCTGAGGAGGAACGTCTGGCATGCCTTTGAAAGGAGGCAAGGTATGGAAATAAAACCTGTAACCTTGGTGTATAATATCCAATACCCATCTGTCCTGGGTAATTAAACTCCAATTTTCTTTGAAGAGTGCCAACCTTCCTCCCAAAGGTGCTGCCAGACAAGAAGGCTCTGGCAGCTGAAAAGGTAGGTCATTGGGCCTGTTTACGAAAGGACTGGCCCCTGCCCTCACCCGAAGACTGTGCAGGTGAACTCCCTGTTCTAGGTCTGAAAGAGCCCTGAGCTCTACCCCTACCACGACTAGATCTGTCACTAGACTGTGAATCATAAGAAGGGTACGTCCACCCCTTAGCAGGCCAATTCCTACTAAACTTCAGAGGCTGAACTTGCAAAAAATCTTTAACAGTCTGCATAGACTTAGCCTTGTCTTCCATTTTCTTTAAAACTGCCTCCACAGGTGAACCAAACAATACATCAGACTGTAAAGGAGCATCTAAAATCCTTGTCTTAACATGGTCAGATAAGTTCTGATCCCTCAGCCAGGCGTGCCTGCGAAGAACTGACCCAGTGGCAGCCACCCTAGACGAGGCCTGTACAGCATCAAATCCACATTGTAAAGAATGCTTACCCACCTGTTCAGAAACATGTACCAAATCTTGTAATTCTTTACACTCAATGCCTTCCGCCAGAGCATCTACCTTAGACTTCAATTGAGAAAGAAGATAGTTTTGATATTTCAACATGTGAAACTGGCAATTCAAAGCCCTCATAGCTAAGGTGGAAGAAGTATAGACTTTCTTTCCCCATCTATCCAAAGCTCTGGCCTCTTTATCTGGAGGAACCGGATTTTTTACCACAGAAGCCTTGACCCCCTTAGGTCCCTGACTAACTGTTTCTGGGTCCGCCCTAGGACTCTTATACAGATATTTATGAGCTTCAGGCACCCTGTAATACCTGTCCGGTTTAACAGGAGCAGGAGGCAAAGAATCAGGATTAAGTGAAGCCTCTGCAAACACATCTTCCACAACATCCAGAACAGGAGGAATAGCCAAAGGCCTATGCTGGGGTAAAAGCAAAAATTCCCTAAGCCTTTTCCTGGAATCAGAGAAGTCCTGACCTTCCCACTTAAAATGTTCCCTCATAGAATGAAGAGTCTCTGAAAAGGAAAAATCCTCTGGAGGAGAAGCAGGAGTAGAATCATCCACATCAGAATCAGAATAAGGAGAATACTCCTGCAAGTCTTCAGCCGAAGACTCTGAAACATCCGAAACCTGCTCAAAACTCCCCAACTCTGGTTCCACCCTAGGCCTCTTATCAGGAGGGGGCAAAGAACCTCTAATCAAAGTAATTAAATCTTCTGCCATTTTGAGCATGTGCTTCTTGGGCACAGATCCTGAAGAACTAGGAGTGACACCAACAGAAGCTAAACCTGGCCTGCCTCTGGGAGAAGCCTTGGAAACAGAAGGAGAGGGCCTAACCACCCTAGGAAGGGAGGGGAGTACAGTAACCTGAGAAGCCCCTTCAGCCTGACCTGCCTCCTGAGAGGCCACATCCTGCAATATCAAAGTCTCCTCCTGGGACTCCAGAGAAGCCTCCGGTGGAACCACCGGTTCCACTGACGCCTCCAAAGAACCGGCGTCCGCACGGACGACTCTTCTTGCCTGGGTTTAGCTGCTTTGTCTTTGCGCTTCTTGAAGCGGCCGGAGCATCCGACGGCATATTGTAATTGCACCGCTTCCAAGACCAACCTGGCACAATCTAACCTTCGCTAATAGTGCTTATTAAACCTAGCACAAAGCGACACCCAACAACGTCGTGCTCAGGCCCCAAACAAGGAATACACAAAGTATGATAATCTCTATGCGGTATCTGCTTCCCACAAGAAATACAGTTATTCACTTTTTCTGACATCCGTATACCACTGAGGCAAGAAAAACTAAAATATTCCCAACAGGGTACTTAGCCAACTTTGACTCGGTCTGAAACTCCGAATTCGAAAAATTTCAGAACGCCGAACGGCACTTGCAACGCTGCTTCTGCATCGGACCATGCGGCAAAAAAGACTGAGGATATGACGTCGGTCATGCGCATTTGTACCCTGACGTCCTGATGTCAGTCTTAAGCGCCTTGACCGACGTCAGCCTAATACTTTGATATTCGGGCCGACCGAGGACAGCGGACTACCCAAGTGTAAGGACTGCAGCAATGTGAGATGAAGAACATCCCAGGCATAAGGAATGAACGAGGATTAACTATCAGATGGCAAGGTTAGCAGTTTGAGAAAACAAAAACACCTCCATAGCCTGCGCCCAGATTGATGGGAGTCGCTCAGTAGTAGACAGAGCATCTATAAGCTTGAGACAGACAGTAATGATGACGTCATTTCCCAGTCTGTTGTATACGTAATATATATATATAGCTGATGGGACAATGATGCTCTAGCCATGGTTAGGGAAATGGGTACCCATTCCTGCAGTAGGCAAGTGGATGACAGAGGTGTAGGTGCAAGCAAAAAGTACCTTCATGGCTGCCTGGAGACCACTCCTCTAAATGATTTGTCTCTATGCTGAGTGGTACCTGGTAGGGAAGAATAAATGGCTCAAGTATCACAGGAGGAGGACTGATAGAAGGAATGTAAAGGGGTGAAAAGCACATAGCAAAAAATAAGAGGTTATGTACTTACCATAACGTTCCACGTGAGTTGTTCATCTCTCCTTCATTCTCACTGATGGGTTCGGAGCCAATCCTCCTTCAAACAGCTCGTGGCCTATTCCCTATCCCATGATGCAATAGTGTTTCACTCAGATCTTGTTTGCCCAATCATATTGATAACTAAAGACTATAGACATTGAAATAAGAATACCACAGACAAGGACAAAATATCACTAGGACTTGTTGGAACTTCCCAACCCTCAAGAGTTTAAAGGAATGGGGGTTGGTGGGTGGGACATAAGAATGAAGGCGAGATGAACCAACTCACATGGAACGTTATGGTAAGTACATAACTTCTTAAAGTGAAGTTGTTCTACCTCGCCTTCATTCTCATTGATGGGTAAGCGTCCCAAGCACCATCTCCCTGGGTGGCTCATGAGAGTATATTCCTCAGAACCACAGAACCAAAACAGGCCCTGTCCTTGGACGCCTTATCCAATTTGTAATGAGTGATAAAGGTATGAGGTGAGGACTATATGGCTGCTGCACAAATAAAATCTATAGGCAGCCATGCCATAAAGGCTGAAAAAGTGGAAATTGCCCCGGTTGAGTGAGCCTTGACTTTATGATTTAATGTCATCTGCAAAGAGCTGTATGTGAAGCAATACAGTTTGACAATCATTTTAATAATGTGGTTTTAACCACAGGCGTACCCTTCTTTGAATCTGAAAAGGAGACAAAAAGTTGGTCCGATTTTCTGAAGTCCTTAGTCCTGTCTAGATAGAATCGAAGTTGCTTATGGACATTGAGTGTGTGCAACATGTGTTGCATTTTGTTTGCATATTTGGGAAAAAAACAGCTAACTCTATAGTCTGGTTGAGATTTGTTTCAAACAACCCTTAGGTAGGAATGAAGGATTTGTTCTCAGAGTCACTATCATTATGAAAAATCAAGTATGGGACTTGGACAAGATGGACAAGGCATGTCGTTCAGAAATTCTTCGAGCAGAAGTAATAGCTACTAAGAAAATGGTCTTCCATGCTAGGGATTTTAAATCCTAGGATGAAGTAGGTTCAAAGGGGGATAAAATAATCCATGAAAGCACAAAATTAAGATTTCATGGAGCAGATGGAGTTCTAATAGGTGGTCTCAAGTGAACAGTACACTTAAGAAATGCTTTAGAAAGTCTATGTGACATGATGGGAGTCTGTTGATCACCGATATGAAAATTAGAGATTGCTGCCAATTGAACTCTAGGGGTTGCTGCAGCCGCTCCTTCATGAAGCAATTTAGTCAGAAACTCTAGAACGGAAGAAATCGAAGCCATATATGGATCAACGTTATTATTTGATGCCCGTATAGAAAATCTTTTAGACTTGCTAAGGTATAGTTTCCTAGTAGAAGATTTATGAAAAGAAATCAGGATGTTCTGTGCATGCTGCAGGTGATAACTTGTGGAACCTGGCTACTAGTGAAACTGGAGCTGCCAAGCTGTCAATTTTAGGGTATGAATTGCAGGATGAAGAACCCTTGATGAATGTATCAGAAGCTCTGGAACCGGGCCCAGGATCCATGGTTCTTCAAGTAGATGAGGCTGCAGAAAGGGGAACCAAATTTGACAAAGCCAGTAAGGGGCAATCAAAATAATGGTCCTTCCCAGAGTGCTGGCTTTCTGTAAGAATTTGGGTATCAGAGAAGTCCCGGGGGCCAACTGTGTACAAGTGCATCCTTTGGGGCATCTCCCGAGTTGGGGGATCAGGGCAAAGTAGTTGCTGCATTTGGTGTTGGCGGGGGTTGCAAAGTGGTTGCAGCAAGGCTGACCCTATTTGTGGGATATCCCTTCTGCTGCTACTTCTTTCAGGGACCACTCGTGAGGAGACAGTATTGATCTGCTCAATTTGTCCACTATCTCACTGGACCTCCCCGGAATGTAAGTTGCTATCAAAAAGCGCTGGGTGGAAATTGCCCACTGCCATACTCTCAAGGCCTCTCGACATAAGGGGTATGATCTGGTTCCTCTCTGTTTATGTACCAGGCCACTGACATATTGTCTGTCTGTATCACAATAGTACTTCGAGATAGAAAGTTTTGAAAGGACTCCAATGCTAGAAGTACCGCGCTCATCTCTAGGACATTAATATGCAGATGAGCCTCGTGATTCTCCTATGTGCCTTGGGCTGTCCTTCCCTGAAAATGCCCCCCCCCCACTCTATCAGGGAGGCGTTCATGGTCACAGTGGCAACTGGGGTTGGAAGAACAAAGGGACGTCCTATTGTCACTTGAGGAGAGACCAGCCACCAAAGAAGATCCTTCTTGCATGACTTTGTTATTATGATGTGATGAGACATTGGAAGCTCCTGATAAGACCATTGTGTGAAAATCAGCCATTGCAGTATCCACACGTGCATTCGGCCTAATGGAATGGCAATGATGGCTGCTGCCATGGTCCCTAGTAATTTGAGCACTACTGAAACTGATGCTCTCTGTTTGGGGATGAAATTCAGAATTTGTTGTCGAAGGCTCATCACTCTTTCCATTAGAAGTTTTATGCTCATGGAAAATGTGTCAAGATCTGCTCAGATAAAGACGGTACATTGGATAGCTGTAAAGCAGATTTGTCCCAGTTTATAGTAATCCCCAGACAACTGCAAAGATCTAAGGTTGTCTCCCTTGCGGGTATGAGTTGATGCTTGGTGGTAAAGGTGAGGAGTCAGTCGTCTAAACACCTGGAATCCTAACCGCCTCAGGTGAGCCATGACTACTGCCATGCATTTGGTGAACACTCTGGGGGCTGTAGTGAGACCAAAGGGTACAGCCCGAAACTGAAATTGACAGACTCCCAGCCGAAAGCGCAGATGATCCCTGGATGTTCTGGCTATCTTTATATGGTAATACGCATCCTGGAGATCTATTGAGCACATCCAATCATCTTTTCCTAGAAAAGGAAGTATAGACTGTAGCCTGACCATCCAAAACTTTCTTTTTTTGACAGATTTGTTCAAACTGCCGAGATCCAAAACTGGTCTCCAGTCCCCCGTTTTCTTTGGAACTAAAAACAACCTTGAGTAAGTTCTGGATCCTCTCTGGTCTGCTGGGACTGGCTGGATAACTCTTTTCTCTAGCAACCTTGTAAACTCTATGGTTGCATGTTCCTTGTGACTGGGTGGAGTATCTGGGATTTTTTTTCACAGGGGTTGGAGTGGTAGTAAAGGGAATAGTGTATCCTCTGGATATTATGCTTTGTACCCACTGATCTTGTGTGATTTTTAGCCAGGTGTCTGGCTACAAAGATGTGTCCCTAGACTGCTTCCAGAGATGTACAGGTGGGCCTCCTTTCAGACGTGCTAGTATGGCTTGCCAAAGAGCTGATCTCTGTCACCCTGGTTCTGCGGGCCCCCTCCGACCTTTAGGATAAGGTCTGGTAGGAGTGGAAAAATGGACTCCTATGGCAGAGTCTTTTCATATTGCTCACACCTGGTAAGCGTTTCCTTCACTTTCAGTCCAAAAAGTGATGAACCATCAAAGGGGATGTTTACAAAGAATGACTTGTAGGGCTCCGTAAAGGAACATAAGTGCATCCAGGAGAGTCTCCTAAGAGCAATTCCTGTACACACTGCCCGACTTGTTCTATCCGCTGCATATGAAATCCGACGCACGGAAGAGTTTATAAGGGAATTTAGGGTAGCAAGCTGGTAGGTTACCTCATCTGAGATCCCCGCAGCTACCGCACCATGTAGAGTATCTCCTAACTCCTCAAAGAGATCTCTGTGTAGTCTGGTGAAATAGTTCAGGGATCGAAGAGTAAAGGCCGCTGAACTAAACATGTGCTTTCCGTATCTGTCCAGGATCCCAGAATCTCTATTAGGTGGATGAACAGATGTGGAAGTCTCCGATAGCTCCTTCTTAGTGGCTGCCGCCGCCACCACCATAGCATCAACGGGTACTCCTTTGGTAAGGAAAGCCTTGTCCTGAGGTGACGTAATAAATTTATTTGGCCTCCGAGGGACTGGTT